>NC_047653.1:14139062-14148470 GCF_902201215.1 Prunus dulcis | reverse complement strand
CCAGTATAGAACGGTATGCGCAGTGGTTGTACTTCCCGATCCTGCCGAGAGCGACGGATGCGTCCCGTGAACGGCCCGGGCCGAAGCTTTCCCCACTCAGGTTCCTGGGAGCGAGCCTTGTCGTTTTCCATTTTCTGGACCTTCTGAAAAAGGAGTCGGACAACAGGGTCTCGGCTTGGGATTCCTTCGGCATCATAGTCTTCTAAGCGCCTTCGCGGGCTTACGGAGTTGTCCCCCAAGTATTGAGTTGATACCGAACGGTAGGTGGACGTTTGCGCATCGGAAGGGATATATTCGGATGCAGACTCCGTGGAGTTCAATCCTTGGACCTTCCGAATGGGTGACTTACTTCCCCCGGCGTTCATCCGGGATTCCCGTAGTCGAGCGCTAATCCTGATCGGGGATTTCTGTCTCTCTGCCTCCCGATCATTGAGCCTGTGTCGGCAATCGGAGTAGACCTTCTTGGGGACATGTGGTTGATCCCGTGGTGTTGGCACCACCAACTGTTTGGAAGGCGCGGGCGTTGCCCTTGCTGCCTTTCCGTACCTCCTCCTATGAGGGGTTCCCAAGCTCTCGGAAGAGTGAGTCGTCTGGATGTTCTGCGGGTGCTGCTGGTGCAGCTGCCGTTGGGTTTCGTCCACTTTGGACGAAAGGTGGTGGTTGTGCTCCTGAAGCCTAGCCATGTCCTTTCGCAGGGATGCGATTTGGGCTACTAGCTCGGCCTCGGCGGTTGTTTGGGTTGAGGGGCGTTTCCGTAGGGAGTGCATGGGGGTAGCGCTGGGCTAGCTCCAGCTTGCCTTCCGAACGGTGCCCCGTCCTCCGATAGAAAAGTGGGTATTGAAGTGGTCCCCATGTGTTTAGGGGATAGTGGGTTAATTGTTTTTCGTTTCCCACAGACGGCGCCAAACTGTTGATGCGAAAAAGTGGTTTGACACGTGGTTCGCCCAACTTAGTGATATTGTGTCTTCGGAAGGGAGTTAGTCTTCGGAAGATCAAGTTCCTGCAAAAAGGGAACGTTCGGTAAGACCTTGGGGTACCGGTGCGGTACCGGCCGAAGGCTCTCCGATGCTTAAATAAGTACGGATTTAGTAAAGATTAGACTACAGATCAAGCGGTAGCGTACCGTTGGTTTTTCTGTCCCCCCTTCTTTGGGAATAGGGGTTTCCTTATATAGACCTTGGGAGGTGTGCTTATTTTGGAATTTCCGATGTGGGACTGTAGGAGCGGACTGTGAGCATGACACGTGTCCAAGGGCAAAAGCATCAAGATGTATGTGCTTCGGTAGGGTTCCTGCCGAAGGGCCTGTAGTGTGAAGCTGTCTATTCCGTCCACGTGTCGGGTGGTCATTGGCCGTTTAATTCGGGTATAAACACTTATATTTTCAGTCTCATCTCTTGGCTTCAGCTTGATCTCAAGGCGCTTCCCTTTCTTCAGGCAAAAGTCATACAATATTGCCATGGGGCGACCACGCAAGTCTTCAAGAGTATATATAGGCTCCAAAAGAGGCTTAAAAATCTATATAGAAAACAACAAAAATTCATAGGTCATACTCATATATGTACATAGTCATGCCCCAACTTCCAAGCATTTACAAACTTAACAACAGTTCTCCACTTTCATGTTAAATAAAATTAGAAGGTAAAATAAATACACACCATCCATAGTTTATCGAGATCAAATTTCAAGTCAATGTAAATAGCAGCTGCCACGGACTCAACAATATCAGCAAGAACCTTATGTACAAGCCCCGTCTCGTCTTCTCCATTAATTACTGCTTCGATAAACTCCTTAATCTAAGCTTTAAAAAATAATAAATAAATAAATAAAACTTGCTCATAAAACCCAAAGAAAGAACAATTAGTTAACAACCAATGATGTTAAACAAACCGCGAAAGCACGGTTAGTCAAATATAAACAATCATGCTGATGTAAAAACAAATTTTTTGTGCGTATTTGTTATTCGTATTCGTTTGGCCTTCAACTCCCCTTTCACCAAATAGCAAAACAAAACAATTGTTAAGGAGTATTGCCCACACACGCGAGTTGTTGTCAGTCATTAATGTAATTGCATCACATAATGCTCACTTGCTAGCGACAACTCAAAAGAAACAGGCAAACTTTAATACAATTCAAAACCTTGTCTTTTTGAGTGGATTACGCTGTCACAGCATAACCTTTGAACTTTTGTTATTGTTGTGTATATTTGTAGATATTCAGGGGTCTATTGGAGCCTTTAGTTACTCTTGAAGACTTGCAAGGTCAACTGCAACCCGTGACAATGTTGTTTGAGCTTTGGCAGAAGCATGGGAAGCATGTTGATATCAAACATTGGCGAGATGAGAGGAAGAGTATTGCTAGTGTGTACGTTGATGGAGAATTTGTTGCTTCGGGTTCTTCTGAACATAAGGAATGTGCCAAGCTTGATGCTGCTAAGGTAGCTGTGGATAAGTTATCGCCATCGATGGGTGTAAATGATGAGTCGTTTGAAGGTGTTGTCTTAATGGATGGATCATTTCATATTGAAGAAGCAAAACAGAAGTTGCATGAGATTTGTGACCAGAAAAAATGGCCTAGACCAATTTGCCAGTATGAATCTTTACGTTATCATGATTTTTTCTGTTGTCAATCCTATTTGTTAAGCAGAGCCATATTGGTTTTTCTGTTGCAGCATTGAGAAAGATGAAGGTCCTTCACATGAGAAGAGATTTGTGTCCTCAGTTAAAATTGCAACTATAGATGGGGTGCTATACATGAAGGGAGATGAAAAGTCGAGAGTAAGAGATGCAGACAATTCTGCAGCTTCCTTGATGATCCGGGCTTTACAAGAATATCGTTATATATGACGCAACGCTCTACCTACTGCATTTGAAGGCATAGGTTGGATGGAAATTTACATATTTAAACTTCAGAGAAAGCAAGAATTGCCATGGACTTTGGGAAATTGCTGTGTTTCAATGCCTCATGGATGCTAAGGATTTGAGCCTTTAACGTTTGGTTTGTGCTTGTAAATTTCAGATGGTCCAAAGCTCACCTTCAATGTAAAAAGCCTCTAACGTTTGGTTTGGCAGACGCACTTGTTTTTAAATTTACCTGCAAGTTTTTCTGGCATTCCCACAATATACAAGTGAGTTTTTGCTCGCACGCAGAGTACAGAGCCCAAGTGCTCTGAACATTCCAAACGACAACTCAATAATTAAACTTTGTCGTTCTCTCGGCTCTCAGAAAAGTAAGGGCAGATTAGTCAGAGTATTTTAAATTCAAAATTCCCCAATTCGATCATAGGATGCCGATTTTTCATCACCCAATCCCCACATGAGCCCTGTTTCTCTTTTTCTTTTTATTAAATAATCTTTTTAGTCTCACGTTTCGAATTGTTATCATACATTGGCGGTGTGTGTAAGAAATACCTCCTCCTATATCGCTTGTATGTAAAAAAAATATTTTCTTTTTGGTCCTTTACTTTACAAGCTAAACTTACAGCATATCTAATGGATGAGGCAAAAGAGTAGGCAAATCTTATTTTCATTGCAACATCAGTATTTTCTTGCTCTTAGGGAATGGGTAAATAGATAGCCCAAATAAACATCAGCATTTTCTTGCTCTTAGGGAATGGGTAAATAGATAGCCCAAATATACTTACTCCCCTAACAACGCAATGTTGCCTATTTTATGAGGCAAATGAGTAGGTAACATGCAACTTAAGAGTATCTTCAAGGGAAGAGGTAAATGAAATAGGTAAAATTGCATTATAACAACCTAGGTGACATATTACCTATCCATTATTATATTGTTTATTTTTATCTATTATATTTACAATTATATTTTATAAAAATTATAAAAAACAAATAGGCCTAATATACCTCTTCACTTTGGAGCAGTAATTTTGTGCAGGTATATTTTGCCTACCAATTTGCGAGTTTTACTTCATCAAACTTCAAACCGAGACGACCCTGAATTCATCAACAAGATGAAGAAAGCCTTCACCACCCCAGCATCTCTTGATCGTGAACTCGAGCCGTCGCCGGATATGAAAGAGAGAGTGACAGCCGTGGAGAAGATCGTCGGCTACAGCTTCAAGAACAAGAGGCTTCTAGAAGAAGCTCTCACCCACTCCTCCTTCCTTTGGTCCGCTTCGTATCAACGCCTCGAGGTCCTCGGCGACAGCGTTCTGAACCACGCAGTCACCAACTACTTTTTTTGTATGGCTGACCGCCGGAAGTTCAACGAAGACCAAATCACTAAGCTACGCTCCGCTAATGCTGGCAACCTCAAGCTCGCCCGCGTCGCTGTTCGCCTTGGGCTTTATCCCTACCTTCGCCGCTACAATACATCTGGTCTTGATGATAAGGTTGTTTTCTTCTTCTTTTATTTATTTATTTTTCTCAAGCGATTTCTGATTCTGATTTTAGATGGCCATGGAATTTAGGTAGGCTCTTTTTATTTATTTATTTATTATAAATAAATATAATAATAATAATAAAATAAAATAAAAAAATTCTGAATTGATGTTGTGCCCTAAAATATGGTCAAATACCACGTTATTTCCCTAATAAAAGATTTGGGAAACAAGATGCAAAACGTGGGAGGGTAACATATTTTCAGCAACACTAAAATCATTAAACCTTTTTTTTTTTAAAATCTTATTTGTGCCAGAAGAATATTTGTTAAGTATTAATTTATTATTATTTTTGTTGTGTAAAGCAGAACTAGGCCTGGTTTTTCGGATGGAATGCATCGGAATCAAAAGATTCCAATTTCTTCCAAAAAAGGAACAACTATATTATATTTTGGAATGCGGAATTTTCGGAATTTGAAAATACATTTCAATTCCAATCCAAATTTTTTCGGAGTCCAACTTGCACCCCCTATAGTCTATAGACAAATCGCTAAAACTTTTTTACAAACTTTGCAAAATCAAGCTTTTCACTTTCGTTTAAAACAAAGAGAAGCAAATAAAGATACACATCATCCACCAGTTTCTCCAGATAAAAATTCAAGTAAACATAAATAGCAGCTGCCACAGACACCACAGTATCTGCAAGAATCTTAGGGGCTTTTACAGACCCACCATATACAAGCGACATCTCATCTTGAGATAATTATTTAATGGGAGATTCACTATTATACCCAATATGGGGGCCCAAATTATAAAAATACCCTATATAAAATGGACTTTAGAAACACACCCAAAGCCCATTTACAACATAACAAAAAAGCTTTTAACTTCTTATAAATTACAAAACTACCATCAATTTCTTAAAACAAGCCCAACCCCAAAATCTCATAAAAATACCCAAAGCACTCAATAGGGCATCAAAGTAATTTAATAATCAATATTAAATTCAATAAGGCTAGCTATCATTTTTTGGTTTTTTTTTGGGTTTGTTTATAGGAATTCAATTGTGTAGGGTTTATTTATAATATTAGTGCTAGAAATGGGTATATCACTAAATATCTCTTATTTAATTCCTACCTTATCACTTGTATGGTTTAGGATAACTAGAACCTCTGTTTCGATAACCTCTCATGTTGATAATTTCTACAAATAAACGGTGATCAACAGATAGAAATAAAGCCGATATTAGAAGCAAGAAGATTAGAGAATGAAAAATGTAGTTGGATCCAAGTATGATAATCCAGCTACAATTACAAACAACTACTCTCAAATCAAATCATCAACCAATTGGTGCTTACTTGCAAGTAGAACTTGAAACCAATTTCAGGTTAAGTTTTGAAAACCCTAACCTCTCTTTTCCCTCTGTGAGTCCTAAAGAAAAACTCCATGGAGGGGGAGGAGGAAGAAGCATCACTACCCCTCCTCTCCTTCCTCTTTCTTGCCCTTTCTTTTGGGTCAGTGAATATGTCTACCGGAGCGTTTTAAACAAGACGACCCTTGTGGCAGTACGTAGAGGAACCACATATACAATTAAGCACATATAATGGTGCAGGTGTGGAAGATTTTGGAAAAGAGAACTGTAGAAATTATAGAGACAATGAGATTATCTTCTTCACATGCCTTGCCAAGTCCGGCTAAAGGAATTTATACATATATAGGTAAATTGAAGGAGACCTTCACCTCATGACCCTTAATAGGAATTACTTAACCCCTTCGCAAAAGATAACCAACTAAGTTGGATAAAACAGAGACAATAACTAGTGTAAGTAACACACATGAGGATAAACAAACTAGCAGGTGTATTCCCTTCAAACAAAAAACCAAGAGACTTATTATCGCCCTATGGCCTTAGCCCAAACTTTGTAGAGTGAGGGAATATAACCCATCATGCAATCCCATTCTTTGATCTCGATCATGCAATCGGATTCTTCGGTCTTGATCGTATGATAAGCTTCTTTGCTGTTGATCATTCGAAGCTTTTGGTGTTGATCATACGATCAGCTTCTTTGCTGTTGACCATATTATTAGCTTCTTTGCTGTAAAGCAAGGATCATCTTGTAAGATGCAGAATTCATCGCTTTTTTTTTTCCTTGACTTTTCATCTCCCGTCACAGATTGCACGGTACCATCTGAAGTTACCACTTTAACTGAGTACACATATTTCTTCTCATGTGGAGGACCAAACACGTTCTCTTCTCTGCAATAAAAGAACAAATATGGATCTAGTTAACAGTAGAATTTACAACATAATTCCAGCAATATATAACGGGTTTCATAAAGTAAAGATTCATACTTGTATTCTGGAGGTTTAGGCAACCTCTTCTTGACACAAAGCACATGCAACCCATGAATCGCTTCTTCAATACGAAATGACATGTTGTTTCCAACTGCACTACCTTGGAACGACCCATCGTCAACAACCACCGATTGAAACAACTTATTTACAGCTTCTATAGCAGCGTTACGCTTTGCACCTTTCTTCTTGTTAGACCAACCTGAGGCAACAAACTCGCCATCAACATAGACATCAGCAATACTTACATCTCGGGTCTCATGTCTCGGCCGCAGCTTGATTTGATAGCGCTTCCCGTTCTTCTGGCAAAACTCATTCAATTCTGTCGTGGGGTGAACATGCAAGTTTTCAAGGGTAAATATAGGCTCCAAAAGAGGCTTAAATTTCTACAAAAGCACAACAGGAAAACAACAAAAATTCGTAAGTTATATATAGTTATGCCCAACTTCCACGCATTTACAAACTTATAAACAAAAGTTTTCACGCTTTCATGTTAAATAAAAGAAGATAAATATAAATACACACCATCCATAGTCTATCGAGATCAAAATTCAACTCGATGTAAACAGCAGCTGCCACGGATTCAACAATATCTGCAAGAACTTTGGCTTCTTCAGACTTACAATATACAAGCCCCGGCTCTTCTTCTCCATTAATTACAGCTTCAGTAAACTCCCTAACCTAAAAGTTTAAAATTAAAAAAGAAAGGTTTGAAAAAAAAAATATATATATATATATATATATAAACAATCACACTCAGAATCAGAAGACGCTTGACTAAAATAAAAAAGAAAAAGACCTGATCATCAAGATCAGCTGTATTGTGGCGGCGAAGGTAGCGATAAAGCCCATGATGAACGGCGACTCGGGCGAGGTTGAGGTTCTCAGCATTGGCGGAGCGTAGCTTAGTGATTTGGCCTTGGGTGAACTTTTGGTGGTCAGCCATACAAAAGAAGTAGTTGGTCACTGCATGGTTTAGAGCGCTGTCGCCGAGGACCTCGAGGCGTTGATAGGAAGCGGACCCAGCGACGGAGGGGTGGGTGAGAGCTTCTTCTAGAAGCTTCTTGTTCTTGAAGTTGTAGCCTACGATCTTCTCCACGGCCATTACTGACTCTTTCATGTCCGGTGACGGCTCAAGTACACGATCAAGGGATGTTGGGGTGGTGAAGACCTTCATCTTGTTGATGAATTCGTGGTTTGAAGTTTGGTAAAGTGATGAAACCAATTATAGCTTAGAGAGGAAACGTAATATTGAAGAAAAAGCAAAACAGAAAAAGAAAACAGAGTAAAGGTAGAACAGTGTAGCCAATAACCCACGATTTGCGTGGAAATTGTCCAAAAAGAGGCTAGAAAATTGAAGTGATGAAACCCGAGTTCAGCTAGTAGAGCAAGGACCAAAAAGTTTTTTTTTTCCATTTTTTTTATACAAGTGATATAAGGGTGGTTTCTCACACACTACCAATAAGTCAATAGAGTTTGAACATGAGACGTTTAAGAAAACGAAAATGAGAAACAGGGCTCATGTTATGTTGGGAATTGGCTGATGAAAAATCTGTATCCCATGATAAAATTGGGGGATTGAGAATTTTGAATTTAAAAATACTCAGACTAATCTGCCCTTGTCTATCTGAGAGCCGAGAACGACAGAGTTTAATGTTTGTGTTGTCGTTTGGATGTTGAAGCAGTTGGGCTCTGTACTCTGCATGCAAGTACAAACTAGCATGTAAATTGTGGGAATGCCAGAGAAGCTTGCAGGTAAATTTAAAATTAAGTGCGTCTGCCAAACCAAACGTTAAAAGCTTTTTACATTGAAGGTGAGCTTTGGACCATCTGAAATTTACAAGCCTTAGCATCCATGAGGCATTGAAACACAGCAATTTCCCAAAGTCCATGGCAATTCTTGCTTTCTCTGAAGTTTAAATATGTAAATTTCCATCCAACCTATGCCTTCAAATGCAGTAGGTAGAGCGTTGCGTCATATATAACGATATTCTTGTAAAGCCCGGATCATCAAGGAAGCTGCAGAATTGTCTGCATCTCTTACTCTCGACTTTTCATCTCCCTTCATGTATAGCACCCCATCTATAGTTGCAATTTTAACTGAGGACACAAATCTCTTCTCATGTGAAGGACCTTCATCTTTCTCAATGCTGCAACAGAAAAACCAATATGGCTCTGCTTAACAAATAGGATTGACAACAGAAAAAATCATGATAACGTAAAGATTCATACTGGCAAATTGGTCTAGGCCATTTTTTCTGGTCACAAATCTCATGCAACTTCTGTTTTGCTTCTTCAATATGAAATGATCCATCCATTAAGACAACACCTTCAAACGACTCATCATTTACACCCATCGATGGCGATAACTTATCCACAGCTACCTTAGCAGCATCAAGCTTGGCACATTCCTTATGTTCAGAAGAACCCGAAGCAACAAATTCTCCATCAACGTACACACTAGCAATACTCTTCCTCTCATCTCGCCAATGTTTGATATCAACATGCTTCCCATGCTTCTGCCAAAGCTCAAACAACATTGTCACGGGTTGCAGTTGACCTTGCAAGTCTTCAAGAGTAACTAAAGGCTCCAATAGACCCCTGAATATCTACAAATATACACAACAATAACAAAAGTTCAAAGGTTATGCTGTGACAGCGTAATCCACTCAAAAAGACAAGGTTTTGAATTGTATTAAAGTTTGCCTGTTTCTTTTGA
>NC_047653.1:13970800-14138962 GCF_902201215.1 Prunus dulcis | reverse complement strand
GAGAGTTATTTGTTTTTGACAGAGAAAAGAATTGTGATTTTGCTCTTGCAGGATATAACTAGATCATCAGGCGCTACATTATATTTACTGGGCCGATACAAGCATGAATGATACTTGAGAAAAGTTTCTCCCACCTAAGGATGTAAGCAATACTTGTGTTATTTTATGCTTATATACTTATTTGATATTTTATCTTGAAAGGTAACCAAATGGGGAGATAAGTCCGTTCCAAAAGAATGGCTTGTATGTATCCATGAATTATTAAGGCAAATTTTTCAGATTGCAAGTTGGATACATTGATAATACACTGCACAGATTAAAGTCCCATAAGAACATAATATGGGTATAGCAGTGATCAATATGATGCACGCCTGTTGCGTAGCAAATGATGTGGATTGAAGTCCCGAAAGGACAATCCTTTGACATGTCAATATTGATATTGTGCACGCCTAATGCGTTGCAAATTGTATGGGTTAAAGTCCCAGAAATCAATTGACATGTATATATTAATCTGTGGCATGCCTGCAGCATGCCAGATATATGGTTCTAAATGTTCCAACTCCCTAAATGGAGATTATCCACGCCCTACTATAACATAACGCTCCATTGGAGGTTATAATCCACATTCTCACATAATAAAAGCCCCCTGTAGTGGCTTGGGTACCCAAAAGCAAAGAAATGCTTATAATTGATGCATGCGCATGCACATGAGAATGGTGGGATCATGAATTGATGAATGACAAATTTTGATTTTGGAGTAGCTACTCAAATCATCAATGGGCTGTGTTGATTGGAACCACGTTCAATTATTAAATGTCGACAATATCATTGGCCAAAATGGAATGAGGCAATTCCATTATAGATGAGAATGAACGTGAAAGAACAAACCCACAGTACGAACCCCAAAAGATGTTAATATTAAAAGTTATACTTGGGTGTTCGGAATAAAAGGGAATATACCTACTTTGTATGACACAATGTTTCTGGCAGAAACAAGGAATGTTGGGTTTTCTCCATATTTTCAAAATTCAATTGTGCCCCCCTTATTGCACATGGAGACCAACATGTTATCTCTAAAAGTTATTAAAGGCATGGAGCATATTGCCAAAAGCGATTTCCTAAAGATGTATAAATAGCTCGGTTAAAGCTATATAATGTGTCATAAAGTTTAATCCCTTTAAACAAAATCCTTGAAAGGATTGAAATTGCATGAAGCAAGTCCCTGAATGACATGTCCTGAAGCACAAAATCTGTACTCAATACTAATATGCATAAATTGCCTCAGTGAGTACATTAATATGTTTGCAAACACATTAAAGCTTCTCAAGAGTTCCAGAAATATTTGTCTCGACTTAAAGATCGAGCATTATGCCAACGAGATTATTGCTTATACTAAGAAAGTATTGAAGCATTTTTATGAGGATTATCCGTTGGACACTTTAAGGATTTTCCGGAAGTATATTGGACCGGACATCATATTTTCCAGATAGAGCTCAACTCCATCACCATCATTTTGGGATGATGTGAGGTATATTTGATGCTATTTCCGCATAACACTATGTACGGGCATATTCTTTCAAGTGAACTTACAAATAGCCCAAGTTTTGTTGGAAAAGCGGACTTTGAAAAATTTTATGATTTACATAGAGATAGCTCACTGGAAATATATTTACTTACTCAACTACGAGAATTATTAATGGCTACATCCTCCACTCACTCCGAAAGATTCTCACTCCAGAAGATAGTCATGAAGACATCAGGGGGAGATATTAATCAGGGAGGAGCATCCAGAAGTATGCTATTCAGATTGTTATACTCTTTTTTCTTCCTTCCATCAGTTTTCTACCTCACTAGGTTTTCTCCAAGCAAGGTTTTAATGAGACAACCAATCTAGGGACATGTGGTCTCCAAGGGGGAGTGTTGTAAAGATGGGTGAAGCCCACATGCTCTAACATTCAACACCAAATCAAACCACACACCCATCAAACCAAACCACATACCTACCAAACCAAATCACACACCCACCAAACCAAATCACACACCCACCAAACCAAATCACACACCCACCAAACCAAATCACACACCCACCAAACCAAGCCATTTGCTTTGCCTATAAATAGGCATTCTATTTGCTTGTAATGTGAGATGAAATGAGAGAAGATGAAGGGAAGGAAGAAAGAGGGTGAGTGTGTGAAGAGAAAGAGAGCAAAGAGAAATTCTCCTAGAGAGAAAATTAGGTGAGCATACATATTGTAAACACTAGAGTTGTAACCATATTATGTTATGAATGAAAGGTTACTGTTGCTGCTCTTCGAGGACGTAGGCATAGCCGAACCTCGTTAAATGCTGTGTCTCATCTACTTTACGTGCAGTTCAATATTCGCTCATATCCCCGTTCATTTTATAACATTGATGAAATAAGAATATAATTGTTATTTCTTGTATGTGGTTGACAACACGTTCCCTTGAGTCTCAAACTTCATACAAAAAAGGGGGGAAATTATAAATACATTCTCCTGCCTAATTTATACATTCTCCTCTAAGGAGGGAGGGTGAGAGAAACAGTTGGGAATCGAAGTGTCATCTCACAATTCCCCCCATCCAAATATTCTGCTTGAACCCTCTTGCTGCATCATAACATACACTTCCTTGAGTTCACTTGGAAGAAATGAGATCAACATGCCAAAGCCTCCAAAACAAAGAACCATGGTAGTGCAAAGAATAGACGAACAAACTACCTTTCTTCTTGAACGCTTAATCTTCTTGTTAAAATATGAGATTTCCCATCAACGCCACTCACAGACCACTCACAGAAGTGATGAGCAACCATATAAACTTTATAACTTGATGAGTGGTATGTAGTAAGTGTTAGCCTTCGTGCTTGAATATCGGCTTACAAGTTACTCTCTGAGTGCAATATTTTTTATATTCTCAAAATTCTACTTAATTTGTAAACCTGCAAATAAGAAAATTAACATAATAAATATTCATGTCAAAATGTAATCTAAATTCACCACTATTCAGTATATCACACAGTTTGGTCACATGGTGCATAGTGAGAAGAGGTTTTGGCCTTTTAGGTCCCGCACAGTATCAGTGGGACTTGAAACAACAGAACCAAAAGCAAGATTGTGGATGTACAAGAGCAAAAATGCCTCAAGATTTAGTGTTTGTACCAAAATTATTTAATATGTATCCAAATGCACGCAGTAGATCAAGTACAACAGTCAATTATCGAGTGAGGCTATATACCATTTGAAAACAAAGTACGGTCCTAAACAGATAAAAAAGCCCTTTACAATAGTTGTTGCATCCCCTAGCTATCTAAAGCAAAGAAAATTAATAGCCACAAAACTAGATACTAACAAAAGAAAAACTGCAGAAAGATTTACCAACCTGGGCAGTCCTACTGGGCATAGGCACTTCTAAGCAGTTTCGGAGGCCATCGCCTCTGCAGAACCAAGATCTCAGAACAACATAAAGGGCAAAACCAAAGAAAGTAACCAGAATTGAATTCCAAAACATGCACACAAAGATAAAAGACAGAAAATAAGAAATATTGTAGAGGTAGTCATGGAGTCAAGGAAGTTAACACTAACCTTTTGCTAATAGTTTTCCTCAAATACTGGTCATCCTTTATAAGTCCCTGACCTCCATACTTTATTTCATCCGTATTGAGTACAAGCTGTGGTCAGAAAAGTAAAAGATTTTTATTTAATTTAAGCCCTGCAGTTCTATGCATACATATAATGTTTGACATCAAAAGCAAAATACTTGGTTCTTCTGTTCCCAGAATTCATGTACTCATGGCAGCACACAGATAATAAAATAAAAGAATAAAAATTAAGAGTTAAAAGCCCTATCTCTACTTGATAAACTACTAGAAGCTGTTTGTCAAAACCTACTTGATACTCTCCAGCCTCTTCTACACCTATTCTGTATCCGTCATAAGAATCTGTTGGATGAAAGTTAAATATGAAGAGAAGGGGGCCTCTTAGGTAAGCTATTACCTGTAAAGGTAAAGAAATATTTTAATCAGTAAATGGCATAAAATTCTTTCCCAAATGCATGCAAGCAGACCAAAGTAATTGAATGGAAGAGTCACCATACCATGTTATCGTCATTCACATGATGAATGCTGGGTAAAACTCTTGTAAGTACTCTTTCATTTTCATCCAAATTCATCAAGTCCTAGGAAAGAGGAAAGATCAAAATTACTTTGCTACCATGATATCACGGAACATTAGTCACTTAAGACAGAGGCCATTTAATAGTTCATAAGAATAATCCAAAATAGTAATTTTAAGTTGAACATGCTTATGGTGAAACCAAGAGTGAGCACACATTAGAGAAACTGCATTTATGGGGGAATTTTTAATTATTAGAAACCTGTACTAGATAGTATTCAGCAACTATTAACAACAGCAGATGCCACAGAAAGACAGCCAGAAGATCATAACATGTCAGCATGTCAGGGCAATAAGATGGTAACAAAAAGTTATTATTTGACACCTGGTCAAAAATAAACAAGTTGCGATGCAATCCTTCCTTTGCAAGAAGATCCCACCTACGCTTGGCAAGTGAAAATGAGAAATTGTTGCTTGGCATTGGGAACTCAACCCTCTGCAACATGAGAAAGATCATTAGTCACATGAAATGAAGTTCTTGGTCATGCAGGGGCCAGTAACCTCACCTCTGGATGTCCAAATTCATTGCCCATGAAGTTGAGATAGGCAGGGCCACCAATTGTCAAAGTAATTAACCTGATCATCTGGCTCAAGACCGAAAATGAACATATAAATAAACAGACCAAACAAAAACATGAGATGAGAACAACAGCTTACAAAATTTACACATTACATGTTGCATTCATTGCATGTGTTTTCATGCAGATGTGCATTATGCATATATAAGAAGCAATGCATCTGTGAGGGCATGTATGTATATAAAACAGTACACAAATTCTGCCAGTTAGACTTTGATTTTCAAGATAATAAAGATGTGTTTACTATAGAAGGCACATAGCATACCTTGTGTAAGGAACAACCTCTCAGCAGTAATTTCTCCGTGTCATGGGAACCATCCCTGATTTCACCAAACAATATCTCCGCAAATGACCGCCCTCCAGATATCGACTGATATGCAGAATGTAATAACACGGTGTAGCAATAAATCAAACACAAATAAATTAAAACAAGGTATAGAATTTATGATTTGGGTATCTCAATAGAGTTGTTGATGTACAAGAGATTAATACCTGGTTATGATTTTCGGCATACACAAGTGTTTTATCTGCAAACTTTCTGTTGCCCATTAATGTGCTGACAATCTGCAATGTAGGTTAACATCACTGAATTTTCACCTTATGGAAGCGAAAAAAAGTAAGTAAATTAACAAGGAAATGACGCAATCCCACTTGATTCTAAGACAATATATAACAATTAAATAATACAACCTTCCTCATGCTCCAATCATGGTCTGGAACAGTCTCAAGAAAAGATGACCACATCTCTGACACAGAAAGATTGACACAATAATCAAATCCCAACCCGCCTTGAGAGGTTGGTTCACACAGCCCAGGATAGAAAGTTGCCTGGAAAATATATCAAGAATAAAACTCTGTAGAAGCCACAAGTTATGCATAGCACTGAATAAATTCAGTAAGAACATGAACACCTCAATAAATGAATGGACTGCATTTCATTAATTGATAGAGTGAAGAGAAATTAAAATTACAAGTCTCTGCATATGTAACCCTAAACTTTGCATGGAAAAAAAAAACAGTAAAAAAAGAAGATTCAAATCTGTTTTTTTAATCATCTTTAATGATATCAATATATCTGCTGCTCGACTTGAATACAAAATCAGAATATAAATTTTGGTAGAGCCAATATCCCAATATGACCTGGACTATGGACCCCACTAGCAGCTATGTGCTAATTTTTTTTTTTATAGCCTTCTATGAAGAAAAACAAATGTTTGTGAGTTTCTTTATAGGAGTTCTCATACTATAAACAAACATTTAAATATCAATTTCTCACATCTTCGGCAATTGTTATTATATCTGGATGCAAAGCATGAAGTATCTCGTTTGCCAAAATGAGGTATAATAGTGCGTCCTTATCAACATATTGATTGCAGTACCTGCCAAAATAGCAAGATTGAGTTTTGAGTTCATAGCTAGCCTGAACCATAACGTATGGTGAAAAACACTGAAATCAGTTGAAAGAGAGTATTTAGGAGGTTGACTATGAAATACCATAGTAGGTCATAGAACACAAAAGTTTACATTTTCTAGCCCTAGAAAAGTATTTAATTTCCATACCAGTTATGTTCCATCCTTAATTCAACCAATTTTTGTCTTGGTCAATGTAATTCAGCCACCAACATATTAACAGAGGCAGTTGAGGTCTCTTCTTATATAGACCATAAATTACAAACAAACAAAATACAATTATGATTAATAGAGACTGCATGTCAAATCCAGCTTGTTAAACTGTAAATATTCAGCAAAAGGATAAGCATATAAGCGATATCTTGGAAACTCACGATGCCTTTGTTAAGCCCAAGAAACTTTGGCAGTTACTATAAAGTGTAAACAATAATATAGGAAATTATGGAAGTTTCAATCACTGCCTTACTCCTCCAAGTCACCAGTAAAAGAAGCAAAACCATTGTGCGTATACATCATTGATGAGAGTGAATGGAAATGAAAACCATCAATTTGGTACTCTGTGGGCCACCTGTAGAAAATCGCTATTATTGAGATAACACACTGAATCAAAACGAAAGAAAGAAACATATAACTTCCAAAAACAAAATAATAGCAGATAAAATGGTATTGGAACACTGAATCAGGCAGTTCAATGATGATTGGTTTGGTGCAAGAAAGCAACTCTACTAATGTTTTAAAACAGAGAACCGTTCGTTGAGCTTCACATTTACCAGTTCAAATTTGAGAGCAGGAAATGCAGGACATCCAGATCACCATATTTAAACATTCTGGTACCCCAATACTTGTGATGTCCCCGTTTACCTATATAAAAAAAGTAATGTGATTGCAGAACAAGATGATATATGAAATGAGAAAAAAGGCCAATATTGCCAAAGAGAATAATCCCACATTGGTTAGATACCATTATTACTAATTTCATGGCATAAGTGTTGGATACGGTAGTCTTTATGGTACTTAATCCAATTACATAGCTAGGTTTTGGTTGGTCTCTCTCCCATGCCTCATATATTACCACAATATTACTTATATTGGCTCTTCAAGCATTTGGGACCTTTTTTTTTTTTTTTTTTTTTTTTTTTTTTTTTTAATGGCCTCTACAAACATAGCAGGAGGGCTAGCTGCCTATTCTAATAGCCTCATGGCCATGTTCCAGATCTTTCTATCAGTCTTTGAGGTTTGACAATTAGTTCCATAAACAATTCACTTCAGTCCCATGAAAGAAAGAAATCTTCAATTAGTTCGATATAGCCCTTGATAAATATTAAAGGGACCTCTCCACCTAATGACGTAAATTTTTTGGCTTGTATACTTATTTATTACTTTTTTAACATGGTATGATTCCTCCCAGATCTAGGTTTGATCTCAAGACCAATTTCTGTTGGCCCTTCAAGCACTTAGGATTCTCTTCCCCCATACCGATCAGATCCAACCAATCTCTATTGTGTTGGATTGGGTCAGTTTTTTTGCATTTCAATCAGTTCTGTATCTTGGCTCACTATGAAACAAATTTGAGGCGTCTACCCCAAGTGAGATCTACTGTCAATTAAAGAGCAAGCACAAGTAGTATAAATACCTGTGTGGAAGTAGCAGTCATTTGTTCCATCAAATAGTGACAATCCAACCATCTCATCTGCAGCTGAGTAGGAATGGACAATGTCTAAGAAGACCAGCAGTCCTAGTCCTGTGAAGTAAAGAAGGTAGGTTGCTTTTTGTAAGCTTTAATCGTTCAGTAAATAATATAGGGGAAAAGATGCGGAAGAAACATGTTATTGATGCCAAAACAGTCGAGAAATAGCATTCTCTTCATGAATATTATTATTAAGAAGCATGAACTGAAAATACTTGTTATCTAAAGAGGCTTACGCTATTGTCATCCTGTGGTGTCATATCTTTTTGTCAATTATTTTTCTTTCCTTAAAAATAAATAAAAGAGCTGACAGACAACTTTTTATTACTGATGCCATCGATATACAACAATTGGAATCTACAAACAAGATGCAAACCCATGCATCATGAAAATATAAGCAGCGACCTTTACATTTGTTATCATATGTCAAGCTCAAATGTGATGCAATACAAAAAGAATTTTTCAGCAAGTAAAATATCTTTTGCAAAGCTGAACAGGCCAAGCAGAAAATCACATAGCCACTGCTAAAGCGTACATAAAATCTTTGAGGTTACAGGTTATTGAGATGAATGGAATTGAATGAATAGTGATCACCATGTGCTTCATCAACCAACTGCTTGAAATCATCAGGAGTGCCATATCGGCTGCTAACAGCATATAAATTAGTGGCCTGAAATCCATAAAATTGTTTTATCACATTTGTTGAACAGCCATGTAAATCAAGATCACAGGAAATTCTTTGAACAAATTCATCTTCTGGTTAACATCATATTTATATGGGTGTATCCAAACCATGGAAATTGACAAGGTAGAAGTAATCAATGTTTAAATGTGCGAATAGAAAGAGCAGAAAGAATATTTGACTCACTCTATAACCAACAGTGAAATAATCTTTGTGTTCAATAACTCCAATCAGTTGGATTGTATTATATCCAGCCTCCTTTACATGAGGAAGGACCTGTAAGAAACATGACGAGTGCAAAATGAGGAATTTGACTGCTATAATAGCAGATGTAAGTTTAATAACGCAGCAATCCAGGAGTTGCCTTCTCTATGAAATCACTGAAAGAAGATATTTTTGGCTCTGATCCACTTATGCCAACATGGCATTCATAAATACGCAGAGATTTTGGCACTTTCGGGCGTGAATTTTTCCATTTGTATGCATATTCTGGCGGCGGATCCCAGTGGATAGCAAAAGCTTGCTCTCCTTCTGCATCTGAAGGTAACCAACAGAGTTCAGATGAAATAAAGGAAACATAATATATGCCTACATAGATACTGACAAAATGCAGAAAACATAATAAAAGGGATGACAAGATACCACTACAGAAAAAAGCATACCATGGCTTATCAGAATTTCCTAAAGAAACCAAGAGCATGAGAGAGAGAGACAGACAGACTGACTGACTGACTGACTGACAGAGACAGAAACACACACACACACACACACACACACAAGCAACCAGAATAGTCTTCACCGGTCCTGATTGTACAAAGCATGGCTGTAAGCAGATATCCTATTTACCTGATGAAGTAAAATAGCCAATAATTTCTACATATCTTCAACAAAGGAGGAACAAGCAAAAGCAAAGCAAATTTACCTGGTTGCACATAAGTAGCCCAAGCAGGTACTCGTTCCAATGGCCCACTAGGAGTGTTAAAATAGACCCTGTACTTGCTCCCATGAGGAATGCAAGGACTGTACTTTTTCAACCATGCCTGCCTTCCTTTGCGTGTCTCCAACCAATATGCCAAGGGAGGCTTCTTTGCACGAAATTTCTCTTGTGATACAGGATCAAGCACAACATTGAAAATGTCATACTCTTTTCCATTGTCAATCACATCATAGCAAGGTGCATTACTAGGTAAGTCATCTTTATGCTGTTCTTTCCATGCTTTATATCTTGTTTCTGCGTCCGGTATTTCTTCAAGTTCCTCCAATGTTTGAGGACCATTAGGCCCAAAAATCTGCTCATATAACTTTGCTGGAATTTCATAACGGTTCTTGATAAACCGGTCTTCTCCAGGTTCCCAATATTCATCATTTGCTTTCTTAAATATTTCTTCAATGGGAACACCACTGTCACCTTTATCATAGTCATCAATGTAGTTATACTGTTGAAAGTAGAGTTCATCTGGTTTTTCTCCGTCCCTCAACTTATCTTCAAGAATGATGAACCAGTATCCATAGTCATCATGGCCAAAATGACCCTCTCTTGCACAGTTCTCTGTAGGAGACCACCCATTGAAATCACCAACCAGTGCACAGTAGCGAGCACCTGTATGCGACAAGCTTATCAGACACATATCATCTGGTAGATGGAAAGTCCAAACAATACAAATTAGACACCAGAGAAACAAGTTCTTATCATGGTCCCGAACTATTGGTGACTAGTCATAATTCAAGCTGACTAGAATTTGAATACAGACCCTGTTCTGCATCTAGTCAATATATGGTTCAGACAGACAAAAAATGACCATAAGAAAGTTATAGAAGATGTATTAACAGAAGAAAATTTTAGAGAAAAAACTCTAGGCCATCTTTAATTATCAAGGAAAAATCACATGCCAGGGGATCAATCAAGTAACAACATTTGAGAATCACATTGACAATAAATAAAAAATTGAAAAAGGAAAAGGGTTTAGGCTTTTATCAAACCTGGGGCCCACTCCATATAATCCTCTCTATGTTCCGGGTGTCGATGAATACCCAATATCTCAAATCTAGAGAAGAAAAATAGCAATTACATCACGAATAGTGAACCATAACCACTCAAGGGTCAGCCATATGTTTTTTTTGGTTTGGTTTCAAATTGCATGCACGATAAATTGTGGCTATAACATCGCCAAATTCACAAACATAATGGAAGTAACTATTCAATTATTTGAATGCAAGTCCTCTTAAGTTATAAGAATGAGGTTGCAATTAAAAAAATCAGACAAATCCACTAAAGTGAGATTTAAGACTATAGTTTAACTAGCATTGGAAACAATATTGAAATGAAGTAAATGGAATTTTAGTTTGCAACAAACCCTGAAGCCATATCTCGGAGATCAATGTGACGATTGAAAATTTCATCCGTGAGGTCCTTCAAGGATTTGTGTCTGCATAATCAAACCAATTTTTATTCACAACCTTTGAAGCAAAAAAGAATACAATTGAATTGAACTTTAAATTTTATTAGCTCACTGCAATTCTTTCAAAGTGAAACCAGGCTCAAATTATCGATGTATCAAAGTTTGAAAATTTTCTACTTTCCCATAGTTTTGACCAATTAGCAGAGAATGACTCATATCTATATACCTTTCACGGAGGAACTGAGAAAATTGTTTATGGGAAATGCCGAATTTGGTCAGGAAGCCAACTGGGTCAATCCCTTTCTCGCTGTCCGTAACGCTTTTTTTCTTCTTTGGCCGCTTTTGCTGTCCTTTTGGTTGCTCTGTGGCCGAGCACGCTATTTGTGTTTTCTTGGGGAAGCTGATTCTTTGAGTTCTGTTTGGGAACTGAAATTGGAGAAATGTGCTGTTTGGATAGAGAGAAAATTTGGTTGAAAGCGAAAGTGAAGTCATGGTGAGGAGTTGTGGTATAGTTGGTGTTGTTGCTGCTGCACAGAGAGAGAGAGAGAGAGAGAGAGAGAGAGAGCAGAGACACTGGCAGTTCTGGGTTTGGGGTCTGGGGTTTTGGGTTTTGGGATAAGAAGGCGGGTACTGTGAGTTTTGGTGTATTGTATGAGAGCTTTGAAGAAGGAAATAGAGAAGTGTTTGAAATTTTGAGTTGGACTGGGCAGCTCAATCTACAAAGTTATATGCAGGCCATTTAGCCCAGCCCAAGACCCAACAATGAGGATTGCTGCTGACGCGTTAATGGGCCGGCTCGGCCCGTATACAAGAATTTCTTCTGTTAAGGGTTGCAAAAGAGAGAGTGTTCCACTAATGGGGTTTAGTCCAGTGGAAAAGGCTTTGACTTGCAGAGTGGCCTGAAGTTTGAACTTCCATGGCACCTTGAAAGTGTGTATAAAAAAAAAACCCCCCTCGCCCAGTATCATTTGTATCAAAAGAAGAGAAAAAAAAAATAGAAGAGAAAGCCTTCCATGTTGTGCCTAGGGCAGTTGTATACAAAAATTATTCCGCTAAGGGCATTTCCGATGGACAGGTTTTATTTGGTGAGTCCTAAAGAAATTAAGCATTTCAGTTATCTTCTAAACCCTAAACCAAACCCTACATATTAACAATTAAAAAGTCAGTGTGGTATAGCTCAGTTGGTTGAGCTCTTCCACTTCCACTCATGTGGACGGAGATTTGAAAACCCTCATGTACCCAATGAATGTTTGTGTAAACCCCCCTCCCCTAATCGCTTGCACTAAATAAATAAATAAATTGTTGATTGTATCGACAAAAATTAAGGCACACATTAATTGCATATTCTAATTTATGACTATACATTTGAAAATTAAACAAATTAGGTTTACAATTTCAATTCCAATTCATACACAAACCAAACTTATGAATGGAAATGAAATGATATTTCCTAGTCACTTTTCCATCATTACTAAACTTACTAAACATTTATTAGGAAATGAATTTTCCATTTCAAGTATGATTTAGTTCAATATAAGTCTCAAACCGCAAACCAAACCAAATTTCAATAGGTTTGGTGTAACCTAAAACTAGTAGCACAACTTAATCAAATTGATCCATTCAGTGATCAGCTTGGCGATTTGATTTTGTGGGTTAAGCAACTATTTTATATTCTCTAACTTGTACCAATGGATACTTCATATTTTAAAATGGAACAATAATTAAGAGAGCTTCAAACTGAAGAAGATGGAGAAATATTCAGAGCCAAATGCGATTTTAGTTTTCAGTATGAAATGGTTGATGTCAAAGTATGAGACTAAACACATGAATAAATGGTGAGAGTAATTAAATCTAATGTGTCAAAATGTAGTATAATTGTTATAGGTGTTTGGTTTGGTTCATACAATTTTCAATAGCCCAAAGGATCTGTAGCTCAGTAGTAAAAGCATTTACATGCATATCAGTGATCTCGAATTCAAGCTTCGACAAAAAAAAGTTCACTTCATGGGTGTTTTTTTTTACTTCAAAATGGTGAAGTGTTTTCTACTATGACATGTAGTTCTCAGGGCCTCATTTGTGAAGAACTTAGGTTTACAACCGATCTGCCTAACCCACCCTAAACGTGTACCACAGACCATGTGAATGTGAATTGCAAATGAATCCTCTTAAAAAAGAAAACAAAGATTACAAAATCAATCTATATTGGAAGAAGAAGAAGAAGAAAATCGTACCATAATCTATGCAACTATGCCATATTCAATATATTTACCTTAAAATGTACCTTATAATTAGCAGGCTAGCCATGAAATTCAACTCCCTTCCTCTAATACATGTAAAATGTACGAAAATAAAAAAACAAAAAGCTTTCAATTTGGGAGGAACAGATTTTCTTAAACCCTTTAAAAGAAATTCAATCAAAACAAAATTAGAAACAAAATCAGAAACAAAATCATATGGTGGTATCATTCCATTTCTATCTGCACAAACAGCATATAAAAACACATAATCCATAACATCAATAGAGACACATGATTGAAGAAGATCACTGGTAAACAAAAATTAAAGTGAAAATATGAAAATGGTTTCCAGCTTGGTTGGTCAATTTGTTTGCATTGTGTTCTTCGTGGTGGTATCCATTTCCAGAGTTCGAGCTAAGCAAACAGTTTTTGATGTGACGAAAAACGGCGGCGTTGCTGATGGAAAAACTGATAACAGCAAGGTAATCTTTCTGAGTTTGTCTTAATCCAAATGTTAAGATTATGATGAAGATGTCAATATTTATTTGTTATTTTTATTTCTAGGCCTTCACTGATGCATGGACTCAAGCTTGTCAAACAAATGGAGGTGGTGTGATCTTATTTCCAACCGGGAAATACTTGGTAAGGCCAGTGATTTTGAAAGGGGAATGCAAGGGGCCAATTGGGTTGCAGATAGAAGGGACCCTACTGGCTCCCCCAGGGGTCCAATCTTCTGTTGATATGGACCATTGGATCAAATTCCAACACGTTGACAACTTGGACATCAATGGTGGTGGTTTATTGGATGGGCAAGGACCCTCTGCTTGGCACCATAACAACTGCCTGGAAGATCCAGAATGCAAGCGACTCCCTGCAGTAAGTTCTTGCCCTTCATTTTGTTCATTTTGTTCAATATATATATCATGGACTTGAATGCGAAAAGTATATATATGATATGTCTAGTTTATTGCTAATGTTTGTGTTGTGTTTGCCTTATTTTTTTCAGAATTTGAGATTTGATTTCGTCACAAATCTAAACATAGATCACATAACATCGATTAACAGCAAAAATCTCCACATCAACCTCTTTGCATGCCAAGACGTAAAAGTTACCAACGTTAACATATCAGCTCCCGCTGACAGCCCCAACACCGACGGAATCCACATTGGTTCATCGTCCAACGTCCAAATTTTGGACTCCGTGATCGCCACCGGGGATGACTGCATATCCTTCAGTGCCGGATCAAGCAAGATCAATGTTAACGGTGTTCACTGTGGACCAGGCCATGGAATGAGCATTGGAAGCCTTGGCAGGGGAAATAATAATAATGTTTCTTTTGTGGACATAAGAAACTGCTCCTTTGTTGGCACTGACAATGGAGTGAGAATCAAAACATGGGCTCCCTCTAAACAAGGCACTGTTTCACATGTTTACGTTGAGAACATTCGAATGGATCGGGTCAAAAACCCTATAGTCATCGATCAAAATTATTGCCCTGCTCGTAGGTGCAGTCCAACGGTACGTAATTATAAACCAACTATAGTGTGTACGCATAATTATAGATGTGGTATACAATGTGAGGGTTTTTTTAAAGACAGACTGTTAATATGGTGTTGATAACATGCCAATTAAAAAAATACACCAACATGATTATCGATACAAAATCTATCCTTTAACAGATGAAGCACAGATGGACGTGCTCCCCTAATAATTTATGCACATTGTGATTTACAAATTGGATTAATCGCTTTCATTGCGTGCAGGAATCATCCCAAATTCAGATTGTAGACGTCAAGATGATTAACATTTGGGGTACTTCAAGCACACCAAATGTTGTTACTCTCAAGTGTAGCGAAACGAAGCCGTGTCAGAAGATTCAGTTGAGAGACATCAACCTAAGTTACAAGGGTCCTGATGGACCGGCTGTATCAGCATGCTCAAAAGTAGATGTTATAACCGATGGCAAACAAAACCCACCAGCTTGCACAAAACCTGTAATACAGGTGCCCCACAACTTTGATGTCCAAAATGAATAAAAATTCCTTCAAGAACAAGATTTGCAGGGTAATTTTTCCTTCTGCAAGTCTTGAACCATATATTTATTTTATTTGTAGTGTAACTATAATTTCCTATGATCAGTTGTAACTCAGTAAAAACAGTATCAATGTAAGCCAATCAAATTGCACCAACAATAATAAAAAAGTTACCGTATTTTGATTCATCCCTCTGTTATATTTCCCCACGAACCTTATATTTCCACCATCTATTAGACTTTGCATTTGAGAATGATTAGACAGTATCAATGTATGTCCATGTCCTTGACCTCCATAACAATCTTGTAACCTAGACCTACCATCTATTAGACTTATATGGTCTAATGATTAGATACAGGATGCTAAGGGCTCATTCAGACGGGACCATTGTGCAATTAGGAGTACAAATCGCTATGATTGGAAGAACCTTCCCACTAAGACAGAAATTTAATTACATATTAGCTCAAAATAAAGAGTAAAAATTGGTGATTTTTCTCCATTTTATTGTCGAGTAGCTGGTTTTCTCTGTATATTTTTTTTACTATTCTCTTAATTTTATTTAAAAGGGGAGTCGAACCATAGGCTCTGTAAGAAAGACTTCATAACAAATATATCAATATATGAAAGATTTTGTGGTAGATGATTTGATTACAATAAAGGTCAGGAGCTGCATATGATGAGCAGCAGAATGACAGTTGATGATTGTTACACTATACAACTGAAAAAGAGGGATACAAGCTTTGCCGGGATCAATAAACACATAGAAAAAGGGCAGGGGTTGGAAGACTCTAGTCTGGTTGCTTCTTTGCATAATCCCTCGGCCCGAATATGGTGGATCCAATTCTGACATTGGTGCTGCCCATTTCAATCTGCACGGTACGATCAAGAGTGTTAATCATTTCTTCCTTAAGATGGTTCTTAAATATTACATTTAAAATCGCCACAAAGGTCTAGGTCTTCGGATAACCGCTGTATGATCCAATCCAACCATTGCTTAGTAGAATACTGGATAATAAGTTCAAATTTGCAAGGTTGTTCTATTTAAGTTGTAATAAAGGATATAGCAACAACTGTCATTCAGCCGTTTGGAAAATATGAGTTTGTTGCAATTTCCTTGAAGTTCAATGTCAAGATAGGGCATTTCATACCGCTTGTTCAAAGTCGCCAGACATGCCCATTGATAGCTCACAGTGCTCCTCTGCCATATCAAGCACCTTGCAGACCTGAGCTCTACACTTTGATAGCATCTGTTGAATTACAAGATATAAAACCTAATCAAATTAATGAACAACAAAAAAGACACGGGAAAAATAAATGAAATATCCAAAAGAAAAAATAATATAAATGAAACTCAGTAACGGGGACTTCAAACATTAAATGGATATTTACTAGTCCTTGTAGCCAAAGTGATACTACTGGCCAAAAATAAAACCAACGTGATACCAGTACCTCTCCCTTTTAATAAGTAAAGGTCTCGAGTCCAACCCACAGGAGGACTAAGGTCTGGGAGGGGAAAGTTTAACTCTATATTGCATAGCCTACAAATTACCATTTCGTTCTCAAAGAAAACAACATTAAATGAGTATCAAATGATTCAATTCTATTTTAAATATATATCAATGGAATTAAATATATAGGAAAAACAGAGGGTTTAGGCTTTAGGCACTTCAAACAGATGACTTCAGTTTGTGAGACAGACAACCTATTTTGATTGGTCTGTGAAACAAGAACCAAACAATGCCATTGTAAGCAGTTTCCATGCACCCCACTATGCAAGTAAGAAAGTTACCCTGAAGTTTTCTGGAGTTGATGTATAGTCTGGCATCCCTATTGTCATTAAGCCAGAAAACTCTAGATTTGGGCACCGAAATTTGACATGTTTCGCAAGTTCAACACAACCAGAAGGATCGATACCAGATTTGGCTGCAGAAAATATCAGAAAAACACATGAAGTAGGTGAGGTGGGGCAAATTAAAATTTATCTCTGAATTACTGGAAATAGAATTTAGTTCAATAGTTAGAAAGAGTATGATCCTTCTTTCTGCAAGTGACCAACTATAATGTATCTTGACTGCATAAGGTTTTGACTGCCTTAATAAGCAGCTGAGTTAAAAGTTGAAGGCCAGGCAAAGTTTCTTTTCATTGGTAAAGGACATGTTAAGATATGGAGACATGAGATGATATAATTACTGAACTTATTACGCACATAGGTTGTGCTCTTCAGAGGAAATACCACGTGTTACATTTATCATGTAGAATTTTTGTGGTTACATTACAACCACAAAGTTAATTGAGGGAAATATACTTTTATGCAGCTAAAAAGGGAGAACAGGGAAGAGAAAGATTCAAGCAACTTCAATGCCATACTAATGCTCAATTGAACAACATGACTAATTACTGCAGGAACGAGTGATGATTTTGAAATTACTTACATACTTCTCCACTGGTATTTACTTGGACCAAAACCTTTAAAGGATTTCTACCAAGGTTTGACACTGCTCGATCAAGATGGTTTGCAATCTGTGGATTATATACACAAAGTAACACAATGTCATTTTGAGTAATAACACAAGCATAACACCTGCACAATGATTAATCAACTGAAATCCACGAAGGTTTCCATGGCATATTACCAATAATTTGGCTAATAAACAATAATATGAAGGTAAAGACAAGTCCAAATAAAATTTACACAAAATAAGTTAATTACCTTCAGCAAATAAAACAGATATTTGGACTTGTCTTTACCTTCTCATTGTCTACCCCCTCAACCAAGGCCAGATTCGGGACTCCAGCTGCATATAGACATAGTAACAAATTATTAAAAGAATTTCCACATAAGATTCAAAGTAGGATATGATCTCTGTCTCAGAACTTATAAGATTATCATAAAGCCAACAACCTGCAAATTGTTTGAATTATACACAAACCACGATACCCAACTCTCACAATATGAAACAGCAGAAATCTAAAAAGAGTTGCAATAGTTTCTGAGTTTGAGATTCTGTAAAAATTTATCAAAAGTTGGGTTCTTTACCAATTTTCAAATTTTCCTACTTTAATTTTAACTCTGACTCTCTCCCCCAATAGGACATTCTATTCCAATTCTGATTAAATCACTTTTATCTCTTTCTAGTTTGAATTTCATTCCAATGTTCATTCCAGCAACCAAACACCACGTATATCTGTCATGTAAAAGTAAATGAATTTTGAGACTGCAATTGAAAACTGAAAAGAAAAAGAAAAAGCAAAGGATACCCAGAAGCAATTTCGCTTTGTTGCTCTGCAAATGCCCAACAAAATGCCATTCTATGTCTTCAGGAAGCTGCAGACATAAACGTTTGCAATCATTAAACGCTGCGTTTAACCCCACATACTTATAGAGAGAGAGAGAGAGAGAGAGAGAGAGAGGCAGAGAGATGGACTCACCTGAGGAGCTTTGTCGAGGATTTCCTGGACGTAATTCTCGCCAAAACGACGGTGGCCGGCGTCGTATACTTGGCGGATGAGAGAAACGGGCTTAGTCTTCGACACCGCTACTACCCTCACCTGACCCGGATTCCGACCCGACCGCTCCGCAGCGTGCCGGACTCGGAGCATGACCGACCGGAGCGCCGAAACGGCGGCGATTTCGACAGCTGGCGCAGCCATGCAAGCTGTGTATTGGGTTTCCTCTTCCTGGGCCTTGGTCCTGGTTTCTGTGAAGTGTGAAGTTGTGGGGTTCATATGATAAACGTAAAACCATTGGGTTTCTTCTTCCTGCACCTTGTGGTGTCTATTTGCACCCATCATCACTCAAAAAAAATTTCTTATTTTTCACGTCATCCTCATTTTACCCCTTTTTTTTTTTCTTTTTTTTTTTTCCTTAAAGAGAGGCCTTACGTTTTTTTACTTCTGATTTCTTGTTTTTTGTATAGAAGCTATATTGGAATAGGGGACCTTCTGATTTCTTAATTTTTGTATACATGCATATTTGAATAAGGGGGACTTCTGATTTCTTGTTTTTTTGTATACAAGCGATATTGGAATAGAGGGAATCAAACCATATTTTGTATATTCTCAACATGCCACATCATTTAATTATCATCAAATGACGAGAAAACTGACAACACATATTTTTTTTAAAAAAAAATAATTAAAACAAAGTAAATCCTGTATGAAATGATAAAATATACAGGAAAATGAGGCGAAAGAGTAGAAAGGGCAAAAAGGGGAAGAAAAAAAACTAGATTTGGGAATTTGGGAATTTGAAGAAAAAGAAAAAAGAAATTGATTTATAAGAAACCTAGAACATCACTAGGTTTAGGCGGCTTAGATAGAGGGAGTGATGTTTGCAATGGTCGAGAAGGATATTGCGAAATATAATTAGGGGAAGTTCTCGATCTGACATTTTTAAAATTTGGAAATTTTCGTACTCGCCTATAATTTTTCTTTAAACTCTCCTCCGTTAGGACTGGGGGCACGAGGGAAATTTTTGCTATCCCTAGATTCCTTAGCTAGGGCGTTTGTTACCAAGGAACAATCACATTTAAAGGGTGTAACTGATTTTCAATTCAATTGATTTTTTTTTTCTGCCACCAACTAAGAATATGCACTAATCTTCTTTAACTAGAAGATTTTTAAAGAACCTAAATGATTTTCAATTCAATTAATTTTTTTTCAAGGATGACATTTAAGATGAGATTTAACCTATGAACAAGTTCGGATCATGAGACAACATTAAAGATATAGCAAGATAAACTAATTTAATTGGCAACGTGAAGTTTCTGACAATCAAGTCAAAACCAAAAAACCTAAAATAGGAATTGCTCAAGAAGTACATCAAGATCAAGTATGATCTTAGCCAATCTTTAATTCCAAAGTCCAAGCTAGATTGGAACATGGAATCAAAAAAGAGAGGACAAACATAGACTAGTTAACAAGCAATTAACAAGAGTACATGTGAACTAAAATTCATGCGTCTTCACACTTGGCCGTATAATCTAACCAAAAACAAAAAAACAAAACAAAACAAGAATCTCGGCGCTATTAATTGGCAATCCTAGTTTTATTTGCTTGTGGGCCCTCTGATTGTGGACCTGGGCCCTCTGATTGTGGGCCTGGGCCCTGCCACGCTTGAGGTGCTTCTGCATTATTATCCGCAGATACTGCTGCGGTGGGTGCTCTATTTTTTCGTGATGTAAATATGAACTTAGCCCAAGTAAAAATCTCCATACCCAACGCAATGAAAGCAAATACAGAAAGGACCCCGATGTAAGCCCATAGCCAGGTTTTATCTGGCTTCAAGATGGCAATGCCATTGAATATGTTCACTGAGATCGCAGCCAGCAGTGCATACCCTAGAAAATGATGGTACATGTCCCAGTACTTGCGGTAGTCATCACTTGAGGTGGGCCTTAAACGCAAGGCAAGCATCTACAATACATAAAACCATGTCAAGCTTCACCAAGAAGACGAATGTTTTGTACGGAACAACGTTATAGAGATGATATGTGTCAAGAAATAAAATATTAAGATTAAACTTCAAACAAATGTCGTCTTTTAAATAAATTATTCTGTCATTTAGCACTGTCATGTAATACGAACAGTTTTACGTGCACAAAAAAGATGCTAGGCCATCATGTGACGGATTGAAGACGCAGTGGAAAAGAGAGAGAGAGAGAGAGAGAGAGAGAGAGAGAGAGAGGAGTGGTAATTATACTTGTAATGTGGTGAATGCAAATATGAACATGGCGAGAATTCGGTGAGTGGGGAAGCTATAGTGTCTGGAAGCATGTCCAAGCCATAGCCCGATTGCCCAACCAGCTGTGCCAAGGCTGTAACCAACAATCTGGCAGGAGATGTGAAGGACATCCCATTTTTGACAATGAAAAGGATATCTTCTGTAGTACCTTGCTATAATCACTCCCAATGGCAACAGTGTTCCCCACCCCACAATATTCAGAATCCCATGCACCTATTACCAAGCAAACAAAAAGTTGTTGATAAAAAAAGAAGAAAAATTAGTAAAACGGTGAATGATCTCAGTCTAAGTTGTCATATCTTACCTTTCTGAGGTGGTGCCGGCGATGTCCTATGCTAATACCGCGGGCAGAGGTCAAGTTCAGAGTTTCTGTGCTGTCCACATTCTGGAGAGCAGTGGAATGCATCTTAGGCTCCAGATGAACATCATCAGCTTCAAACCCAACTTGCCACACATGGTTCAGCTTTGAAATGTTATATGCAGCTGGATCAGGAGGCAAAATTAAGGTTGCAAATATTGACATGTATTTATCAGCCTGCACATGACCTTCCATGGTTTTGACGATAACATCATCAAAATCTTGTGAAGGCTGCAGCCTACAACCCAGCCTTGTATCACTGGTGATGTTGTACTTCCTGACTGCCAAAGTCCCATTGGGCTGTGAAATGCCTATAATAGCCCTGGTCCCGACCATCTTCGGCCGGTGTGGATCTGGGTTCACACCCCAGGCAAGCCATTTTGCTCTCTGATCACCAGAAATTTTAATGCTGAACAAGATGTCAATTTGGTTGTTGCTGTGAATATTCCACCCAAATTCAGCTCCCAGAGTGATTAGTTTCTTGCAGTTGGTAATTTTCATGGGATTGATCGGGCTGCAATTGGAATATTGCTCAGAAATTGTGAAGAGAAAGGACGAAATGGTCAATGTTATGAGAATTAAAGATTTGGTAGTGCCCAACATGTCTGACAAATGTACTAATTTCAGAGTTTCAGTTTATGGTATATGTACTTAGGTTGTTATGAGATGTACGCATGTTTATTTTTTATTAAAATATTGGGTAAGATTAAGGAAGAAGTTAAGCATAGCCTTTTAAATTTACTCACTTTTTACTGCTTGTTGGGTCACATCTCACATGGTGCTTTTTCTATGGGAGAAATAGATACCTTCATAAGTAGCCCAGCAGCTTTTCTGCTGGCTTTAGGAAAGACAGGTTGTGTATAAATCAGATTCCTTATTCTCTCCAATGAAAGTGAAAATTATACATTTCATCTTGTTGTTGCTTGCCAAATGCTTCAAGAAATGTTCTTGTGAGGCCTTCATGGTGAAGTTTGGATGAAATAAAACCCAAGAAGGGAATGGTTAATGAAGATGTTGTGCAAAGTGCAAGTGGAAATTTTTAATTGTTCCGGATACAGCACGTGGTTGATGTATCATCCAATACACATATAATATGTTGAATTATTCTCTAACTTACTACATTGCTTTTTATGACATGTGGCTGGCTCCATTAGAAATATCTCACGTATCGTAAGTCTATTAGATGATACACTAGCCACGTGATATATCCAGAACATCTAAAAATTACTTAATTCTAGTGATTAATAGCTAACCACCACACGACAAGTGTATATACAGAACCTTCCTAGCTCTAGTTTAATTAACATTAATAAATTTGCCAAAAGTTGGAGACATCCAGGTGTGATCAAGAGAACAAATATATATAAAAATATGTATAGAGCTAAGGACCATAAGGTGTTGTCTATGCTTTCACCATGCAAGTTCGGGAACATAAGATAAAGAAAATCAAATAAGAGGAGCTCGTGTTTCATGTGTTTCCCAATATACTTAACCCAACGGACTAAGAAATTCTCTTCACCTTTGCTTTACACCCTTCAACTTTTCTTTCTCCCAAGGTTTTATGACCCCAGTCTTTAATTACTTTGGTTATTTTTATATAATACATATGTGATGTATTAAATTCATGCAAACCATATTATTTTTATTATTATTACGTACCTAGACTATCTAAATCATAAATGGTAGAATAATGACCCAATATGCATAATTTATTTATTTATTTTTGTACATGTGATATTGGGGATAGAGGAAATTGAACCTAAGACTTCGGGTGCATGAGTAAATACTCTTAATAATTTGAGTTACAAACTTCTTACTTCGATACAAATATTCTAATTTTATGAATTCAGTACACCAAATCAGCACGCTTTTACAAGTTGTTTGACCTTTGTGCATGTTTCTATTAAGGATGAAGGATGGTACATGTCTATGAGACCAAATCAACTTTGGAGGACATTAGACTCGCCCACTTATGGTGGGTGGGTTGGCGGGGGCAGACTTAGCAGGAGTCAGCACTACCTAAAAATAGAAGAAATCTTAAAAGTGTCATTGTCTACAATTCTAAAGTAGTAGATCACATTGGCTTATATTTTTGTGGATTATGGCCAGAATCCGTTAGAACAAAAAAGTCTATCCATCTACTCTATAAAGAGCTGCACAGTTCACATTAATCTCAATACAAAATCTTGACCAACAAAAAAATCTCAATACTAACGATATATTTACTCAGACTTTATCGTACAATTTTGAATGTTAAATAATGTAAGACCGTACGTAATAGTTCATTTGTTTTATGAGGTTATTTTGGGGTTAATTTATCAGATTCAAGAAAGGGGACGCCATACGCTAGCACAGTCTCTGGAGTATCATAATTTAGTCATAGCTAGAAACATTGAATCCTTTTTCACTTTTAAATTATACCCTATATATATACTAACCCAAATAAATTCGAAATGTAACTTAATGAAAATATTACACTAATTTGCCTACTTTCTTTAAGATCATGCATGTTTATGGCTTAGAGGGATCCGCGAATAACTTGAAACTTAAATCTTAAATTTCTAAGCGTAAAAGGGTATTCTAAACTAAGAATTTCACGTAAACTATACTAAACCATGATAAATCCAAATAAAGACTACTAAATAACTATTTACTTATACAAAATATGTTCAAAGTGACATACATGGGCTTAGCTAAATTGGCTAAAATGAATGTACTCCCATTCTACATTCGAGTTCAAATCCCTCCCGTTACTTAAGATATTGTCATTTTACCTTATCATATTTTATAACTAAAATTTAGAAAATATTCATCATCCTAAAATTGAAAGATATCCAAAATTCAAATCACCCATTTCTTGTTGGTAAAAAAAGAAAGGGTTATTTTGATGCATTAAGAAAACCACCTATTTCAATATATTTTAATTGCACTATTTCCATCCCCATAAGTCAGCTTCCTCCTCTTCGCCACGTTCCTTCAACTTGTTTGACATTCGAATGACGACTTAACTTTTGGCTCATTTTCATGATCCAAATTTAGTTTTTTATTGGTATGTAGACCACTCCACTAAGCTCAAGAGGAAAAATCTGCACGCCAGCCTTCCTATAAAAACCCACCTCCATTGTCACCCTTAATCAACCATTCATTCCTCCCAAGTCCCATCTAAGCCTGTTTCCCTTCCAACAACACAAAACCTCTCCCTAGAAACCCTTTCATTACACATTCTTTCTCCATGAAACTGATACAGCATTTCTTGATAATTCTTCTCCTCTTGGCTCTTGTTATAACCAACATTGAAGCAAACCCCAATGCAGAGGAGGAAGAACATGAAACCAATATTAATGATTCTTTGAACTCTCTGGTAAACGAAACTGAAGAACAATCTTCAACCTTACATGGAATTGGCCGTTCTCTCTTGAGCAAACGCCGGCGGCGATTGACATGTAACAAGTTCCCCAGGATATGCCGTGCTAAGGGAAGCCCGGGGCCTTCTTGCTGCAAGAAGAAGTGTGTTAATGTGTTGACAGACCGCCTCAACTGTGGAAGATGTGGAAAGAAGTGTAGGTACAATGAGATATGCTGCAAGGGAAAATGTGTAAATCCATCTTTCAACAAGGGGCATTGTGGTGGCTGCAAAAATAGGTGCAAAGATGGGGGGTTTTGTGCATTTGGCCTATGCAACTATGCATAGTAATATTTTGATTCTTTTGTTTTTGGTTCTCGTTTAATTCAAATTCTTGAAATTGTATGCAATTACAAGCACGCAAACAAAATATTAATTTTATATATCATAATTCCAAAGAAATTTTTAGTTATGTTGAAAACATGTGCTCATGGCCGCCGCAAGCAGTAACGGCAAAAGGCCTAACTTAATTTTTTGCTGCCAGATAAATCCTTCTAGTTTGGTCATACTCCAACCAAAGCAATTTTAATTTTTATGAAAAAACAAAATCATAATCCTTATAGCAACGTGTTGCATTTAATTGAATACCATCCAAGTAGCAGTACAACGGACATTGAACAATAATATTTATATGAAAAGACGAGAGCGCTAAACCTTATAGTCTTAAATTCATAAGCTTAAAAAAATACAAATAAACTTTTGGCATGAAATTCGACCAATGGTTGGTGGTGAGGAATATTATAGAAGGAAGGTGGGCTGAGTTAATCCTAGAATATTGGAGGAGAATAGGGATGTTATTCACATGGCTAATTAGTGGAGCCATTTCTTATAGTTTCACGTAGACACGTACCCCTCTGATCAAAGATTGAATTTGATTGCATTTTGGTGCTCAAAGCATCAAGCCATTGTTTATATTCTTAGTTTTCACAACTAAATTTACAATGAGTTCTGGACATCTGGAGCATTTGATGAAACAGAGATTATGCTTTGACTTCGTATCTCGCTAATTATAATTAACTAATAATTGACCTTAAAATATATATGTTAATTTTCTCGTTGCTTTTCATATCATTTTCCAATTTGTATCTATTTTAATTTGAAATGAGGACCTTATAAAAAGAAAAAACCCATTTGTAAACGCACCTGCGCTCATCAAGGGAGAAGATTCAAGATCACATTCTTCTCCCTTTCCATAGTTGACTTGCTGTGCAAATATTTGCAGTTATTATCTGTTGAGGCTTAAAAAAGTTCATGGTTAGGTCCAAATAAGTTTCCGGCCCAATATGATACTGTATTAAAAAAAGTCACATATCGAAGTAGACGAAGGCTTGTCATATACAAGTCATAGTCCACATGACATGCTAAATAAATAATTTGTCATGCCAATGACTGAGATAATATTATAAAATACAAGTCCATGCTAAACTAAGCACCGTGTCCCTCTTCAAAGACGATAAAATTGAAGCACGACAAGCGACATGCCACGCCAAGCAAGGAATTATTATTCCGCACCCAATCACGCTACAAGCTTAAGTGGGCCCCAAGCCACTCAAATACCCAGGGCTTGTTTGAGTGGGTTGTGATATGGATGGTAATAAATTGTCATGAGGCCCATTGATGGGCCGAGAAATGGAAGTCCCGGGTTGCTTAGAAGCCTCGGGACTCAAGCCCATTTCATAGGCCCAAACATGTGGGTGAGCACAAGAGAGAAAAGAATAGCCCATCACTCCTAACAAAAATAGCCCAACCAATATAGTCTATTTACTCAACCAAAAAGCCCAAACGTTTGATAAAGAAAGCCCACTTACTTAATGAATCACCTTTGCCCATACAATTATCATAATTAGCTACAAAAGCCCCAGCACTTGGCTGGAAAAATAAAAGCCACGAAGGGGGAAGTCTGAAGGTCCATTATACAAAGCTGCTGGGAGGTTCAAACACATGGGAAATGAGCAAGTTTCAAGCAAAAGACACCCAAGGGACCAAAGGAAATTGGCGCGCAGCCTACTAGGAGAGGAATCGCCTTTTGAACCAGCATGCATACCCATTCTCTTTCCCTCATCAGACCTGACCATGGAAGAAGGAAGAAAAGAAAAGAAAGAGATGGCTGGAAATAGAGGCAGCTGCGGGAAAGAAAATTGAGCTCCCAAAAATCCCTGATTTTGTGAGATTGGACAGAGAAGATTTTGCTAGAATAAGATAAGTCAAATAAGGGGAGGAGAAAGGAAGGAAAAGCTTGGCCAAATTGGATAGAAACCATTTGGGTTTCTTGAAAAAAGATGGCTTCTAGCGGTTATAAAAGGGGCCTCTTCTACCCAACCAAACACAACCCACTTGAGAGAGCAAGCTTCCTCTCTCACCTGCAACACCTAACAAATTTGTGCTCTATTCATCCTCCACCCCATTTTTCCTCCTTCTGACAGGCTGCTCTAGCATTTGACAGAGTCACTGTCAAGCTACCGGAAATAATACTCAAGCCACCCGTTCCTTTCTTTTTCCTTATTCTCAGCCAAACCTATCTGCAAACTCTTCATCTCCTACATTAATACCACTTCCCTTCCCCCCCGGGAACACTTAGTTTTATCTTCAGTGCTAAACTCATGACAATTTTGCTCACATGCCAAGCTAAAAAATTTATCTGTAAGTTGTTGTTATTTTCATTGGTGAAGGTAACCAAGGTGCTTCTTAAGGCTTCTCTGTCCTTTCGAAGCATTTTTGAGGTTTGATTTTTGAACTCAGGCACAAGGGATAATTTCATCCATCTGCCCTTTACGACAGCCCAACCCATCTACAGCTGCTGGAAAAAAAAAACCCCTACATTATCATTTATGGCTATTTCCATTTTCCATTGTACAAATATAAATGCTGTAATCTCTACATAGATCAATACACAAGAATTCAATTGTTAGTTGGTGTTTTGTTGTAGGGTGTGATGGGCTGAAATCTTAGTTGTGTTCTGTGTCTTCAAGGCATCAACGACAGTTGTGGTGTTAGTGGTGGTGGCAACAACGGTGGTAGTGGTTCGGTTGGTTTTTGGTTGTTTGTTTGCAGTTTTCTTTTTTATAATAATTGCATCGACTCCTTGTGAGTTGGGTGTTTAATTATTTTCTAGTATTTACTTGTATTTTGTACTTGTGAGAGTTAAGAGTTGTAGTTGTATTGGTAGATTTGGGCACTGCGATTTATGTCCGGTTTGTTCAGGCATGCGACTTTTATGCTGAAATTTGTCTGGCCTTTTGTGACCTATATTTGGATTAACCATATGTGGTTACTATACTTTCATATTTGTATTACTCCTTTATGGACATTTGTATTTGCTCTTGTGGCTGAAGGTCTTTGTGCCTAATTTATAAATAATACATGCCCTACAATAGTATATTAAGCTTAGACCCATAAAATTCATTTTAAATCACCTACAACCCTTCCCCTTATTTTTCTACTTAAAATACCCAATTTTTTCAAATAATACCCGATGACTAGGATCCAACTAAGTAAGTTACCTAATATAACCTAAAATATGATTTATTATAGTTTTAGGATTCCAAAACTACCCTTATTTATAAGTTAATGTGTTATGGATGGGTAACTAATGACACACATTGAGTTTGGAAAGATCTCCAAATGGTTGTAGTGGATGTAGGAATTAATTTAGAAACTTATTTGAAATTAAATATTAAATTCAACATTAACGTATTAGTAATCTATAGGTGATTAATGTTTCGGTTTATTTAATAAAAAAATTATGTTGTTTTCCTTTTATGAATTATACCACTACTAATCTATTTTATTATAGTTTAATGAATAATAGTGTACATTCTAATTATGTTGAAAAATGATTTGATAATCTATTTATTTTTTATTTTTTGAAATACATTTTTTATATGAACCTATGTTTTCTCTAAATAATGTACTTATTTTTTTTCTCTAAATAATGTACATTTTTTTTCTCTAAATAAAGCACCTATTACTTGTTCTATGAAAAATAATTTGATCATCTTTTTATTATTTGTTTTATGAATTTTTTTTTTAAAAAATGAACCTATTTTTTTTTGCAAAGGACCCACTATTGTAGTGGTTTGGAGTATTTACTTCCTCGGGCAAAGTCCTAGGTTCGAGTCCTAGCATTCGTGTTGTGTGTGTGAGTTTAATATGCTATCACCCATTTCAATAGGAGAGGTCCTCCAAAAAATAATGTACCTAGTAAAACAATTTACCTAATATAATGAACTTATTTGTTTGCTAAATTTTGTATCTATTTTTTTTCTCTAAATAATGTACCTATTACTTGTTTTATGAAAAATAATTTGATAATCTATTTATTTTTTATTTTATGATGTTTTTTTTAGATGAGCCTATTTTTTTTTTCTCTAAAGTACCTTTTTTTTTTCCTCTAATAATGTATACCTAGTAAAAAAAACTACTTAGTATAATGAACTTATTTTTTTTTTCTAAATAATGTACCTATTTTTAATTTAAAAAAGAGTAATGGTACACTTATCACATTTTTATCCCACATTTCTATACCACATGATGTGGCATATCCATATTATATGTCAAATCAATTAAATCAATGAAGTGTATTTTAATTAAGACAATTAGAAAAATAAATACTGGAATAAATCATAAAAGAAAAGAAAATATTAAATAATTTCAATTGACGTGGCTGTCCACCTCAGCTGTCACATAAGATGGTATAAGGATGTGGTATACAAATGTGATAAGAGTAGCATTATTCTTATAAAAAAATGTGCATAAATTTCAATTATTCAACGTACCAATTTTCTATAAATTATTGTGCACCTATTTTTAATTTATGAAAAATGTACGAAAATTTCAATTACAAAGTAACTGACCTAGTTTTTTTTTTTTTTGGGGTAAATAATATACCCATATTTTTATACGTATTTATTTATATTTATATTTTCATATGTACATTATTGGATATGTAATTTACATATTTATTTTTTGGTTTGCAATTTTTGAGGGTGATATGTTTGAGGGAATGTAACCAATAGAAATGGGGTGATTGACATGCTATTAATACAGAGTTTTAATTACAATTATGACAGTTAATAAAATGATTGGAATAAATTATAAATAAAATATGAAGTCTAATGGCAACGATGTAAAAACATAAGAATACTATGACCTCTAATATCCTACTGGTCATTTAAGTTTGAAACTGAGTTTTACACATAGATTTATAAAATGATGGGTATATATCTAGAAAATAAAAATTATAGGGACCTATATTGGACACGCCCATACCACACAAATTTGTATAACATAATTAATAAGAAATTTGGGCTGTAAAACCGATGAGGAAAATAAAAATGACACCCACTTTCACCATTCAGTCGACGTATCGAAGTGTTTTCGTTAGGATTGAGAAAAGAAAGGGTTATTTTGATGCATTAATAAAACCCACCTATTTCAATATATTTAAATTGCACTTTTTCAATCCCCATAAGTCAGCTTCCTCCTCTCCGCCGCGTTCCTTCAACTTGTTTGACATTCGAATGACGACCTAACTTTTGGCTCAATTTTCATGATCCAAATTTAGTTTTTTATTGGTATGTAGACCACTCCACTAAGCTCAAAAGGAAAAATCTGCATGCCAGCCTTCCTATAAAAACCCACCTCCATTGTCACCCTTAATCAACCATTCATTCTTCCCAAGTCCCATCTAAGCCTGTTTCCCTTCAACAACACAAAACCTCTCCCTAGAAACCCTCTCATTACACATTCTTTCTCCATGAAGCTGATACAGCATTTCTTGATATTTCTTCTCCTCTTGGCTCTTGTTCTAACCAACATTGAGGCAAACCCCAATGCAGAGGAGGAAGAACATGAAACCAATATTAATGATTCTTTGAACTCTCTGGTAAACGAAACTGAAGAACAATCTTCAACCTTACATGGAAATGGCCGCTCTCTCTTGCGCAATCGCCGGCTGCGATTGACTTGTAACAAGTTACCTGGGATATGCCGTGCTAAGGGAAGCCCAGGGCCTTCTTGCTGCAAGAAGAAGTGTGTTAATGTGTTGACGGACCGCCTCAACTGTGGAAGATGTGGAAAGAAGTGTAGGTACAATGAGATATGCTGCAAGGGAAAATGTGTAAATCCATCTTTCAATAAGGGGCATTGTGGTGGCTGCAACAATAGGTGCAAAGATGGGGGGTTTTGTGCATTTGGCCTATGCAACTATGCATAGTAATATTTTGATTCTTTTGTTTTTTGTTTTTCTTGAACGTCTAATTGAAATTCTTGAAATTGTATGCAATTGCAAGCAAGCAAGCAAAATATTAATTTTATATCATATTTTCCAAAGAAATTTTTAGTTATGTTGGAAACATGTGCTCGTGATAACGGCAAGCAGTAATGGCAAAAGGCCTAACTTAATTTTGCTGCCAGATGAATCCTTCTAGTTTGATCATACTCCAACCAAAACAATTTTAATTTTTACAAAAAGAAAAAAAGAAAAAAAAAGAAAACCCAAATCATAATCTGTCAAACGAAGTGAAGGAGAATTCCTCCATATTTGTACTCTACCTAATTCACACACACATTCTCTTCACTCCCTTTTAGTCCTATTATAATTGGGAACCAAAATCGTAATTAACTAAGTAAGGACTCGTCAACATAATCCTTATAGCAACATGCTGCATTTGATTGAATACCATCTAAATAGCAATACGACGAACATTGAATAATGATATTCATATGAAAAGACGGGAGCGCTAAACCTTATAGTCTAAATTAGTTCTATTGAAATTGACAGTTTAGGGAGCATTTATTTTCACAATCAAAATCACCATTTAAAGATGATTTATGCAAAAAAATACTGATAGATGGAGGTAGAAAGTTTTAGCATATAAACTTCTTTTGGCATGAAATTAGGCGACAAATGTTGGTGGTGAGGAGAATATTATAGAGGTGAAGGTGCGCTGAGTTAATCCTAGAATATTGGAGGAGAATATTCACATGGCTAAAGTGGAGCAATTTCTTATAGTTTCACATAGACACGTACCCCTCTGATCAAAGATTGAATTTGATTGCATTTTGGTGCTCAAAGCATCAAGCCATTGTTTATATTCTTAGTTTTCACAACTAAATTTACAATGAGTTCTGGACATCTGGAGCATTTGATGAAACAGAGATTATGCTTTGACTTCGTACCTCGCTAATTATAATGAACCAATAATTGACCTTAAAATATATATGTTAATTTTCTCGTTGCTTTTTGCTATCACTTTCCAATTTGTATCTATTTGAATTTGACATGAGGACCTTATTATAAAAAGAACAGCCGTTGAATTTGTACCATTCCACTAAGAGAACATGCATGATGCATTGTATATGCTGCTAGCTAGCAAAGCTACCATGTCGACTCTGCTTTCAAAGTTATCCCTATAAGTGGTGGTTAACTTTATTACAATGAGATTGATGATGATCATTCCTTTCATCAATCAGTTTCCAGTTTCATATTCTATTATTTGTCAATCCTTTCCCACTATCTTAAGAGTTCAAAGTTTATGATTCTATGAACACCAATGCCAATCATTTACCTTATGATTGATACTTAAAGTTGTATCAACCCTAGAGACTGCAAATAAATTGAACCGAATATAACACGTGAACGCATGTTATTAGTATATATATTTGAAGTCAATGGGGTTTAGTCTAGTGAAAAAGGGGCTTGATTTGCAGACCAGTGATCTCAGGTTCGAACCCACATGACACCTTGATAGTACTAGTGTGTGTGAAATCCCCTTCTTCTTGTAGTTTAAACTATCACTTGTATATTAAAAAATATATATTATATATTTGAAATATGAACCAGTTGCATACGTCGATTAACAACAATACAGTGTTTCAATACCGCACAAAATTGTAGAACATAATTAATAAGAAATTTGGGCTATAAAACCCATGAGGAAATAAATTTGCAGCACCAACCAATGAAGTGATTAAAGTTGTAGCTAGAAACAAATATTTCGCTAATTTCATGTGAAAATACAAAGAATGTAAGACACAAATAGGCTATATTTAAAATAAGTCAAATATGTAGGCTTGATTTCTTTTTCCCCAAAAACCTCCATGGGCCGTAGCCTATACTGCAGCCTATATAGTTGTTCCACCCTTGAATAACATATGTAATTCAACCAAAACAAACAAGCTATGGTGTAGCCACAATAGTATAAAACGATTTGATTGAATTTTTTATTTTATTTTTTTGGAATTAAGTTTCATTAATAGAAAGTCAATGGAAATTACATCATAAATCATAGAGAAACTATATATAAAAAATGAGTTCAATCAAATGCAACACAAAAGGCCTATTAAAATAATAAAACACAAACATGCATAACGCATAAAACTGGCATAAAGCCAGAGTCAGTGGTGGATCCACAGAGAAGTAAGAGTGGTCAATTGACTTCAGCAACGCTGGACTCTGTTATAGGAGGGGAAGAAATTGACCCCTGCAAGATGCCTACAACCTTCTTGATAAAATGCCCCAAAAGGCGCAGCATAGGCCAGAGCGCGCTGCTTGTGCACAGTGCCCTTCCCTTTCCAGTGCATTTTAAAGGATGACAGTTTTCGAAATAAATTGTCGTAATTTTTATCTGAGCCATTTAAAGAATGACGGTTCCAAAAGGAACCGTCATGGTTTTTTTATGATTTTTTAAAACACGACTCTTTTTAGTTTTATGGTCGTCTAATACGGGTCGTAGTTTTCCATAATTATATAGTAGTGAAACCCTATTTTATTTTTACGAAACACATAAATTTTTGACAAAAAAGGCAATCCTAAATGGCCCCTAGGAATCTTCTGTGAAGTTGTGTGTGTTAGTTGATGTGCTAAAGCTTTTCATATTTGTAGGGGTCTTGACCTAGGCCATCAGCGACTCATCCTTAAGATGTTATCTTGGCCTTCAAGCCAAATCTTGCAATACTTTCTATTTTCCAAATTGTTCGTTTGAATGGGTCGTGCCTAGCACATGGTCATTTCTTGCTCAATTTGTGTATGTACCCATTGCATATGTCGTGGGTGGACATTTAAGTCCGATCCATGTTACTCCTCTAATTAATCCTCAATTAATGGTCGAACATCCCCCTTCTAGCTAGAAAATTAGGGTTTCAAAAAGAATTCTAATGCTGAAATTTAGGAAAATCCATATATCTTAGTTTCAAAACTTCAAATCTTTAGAAAAATTTCAGATTGTTTAAATAATAACACACTCACATTTGTCTAATTTGGGAAGGAGAAAAACGAAGAACATATGTAACTGCATCTCTCTATGTTAAATATGGCACTAGCACCCACTGGCACGCAGGGATGAACCCACAATGGGGTCAATGGGGAAAAATGACCCTATGGACTCCATAAAGGCAAGGTAAAAGGTCCCTTTGAATGAGTGTGTGACCCCATGAATGCCTAAAGGTGGAGGTTGCAGATATGAGCAAGAAGAAGCTGAACAGGGGTTTTGTTTTTTTTGTTTTTTTTTAAAGAAGCTGGCCAAAATAGCATCATTTTGGACCAACCCAGCGAATTTTTTTTTTTAAAAGACCTGGCCAAAACGACGTCGTTTTGGTCCAGGTCTTTAAAAAAAAAAAAAAAAGAACAGATTATCCCTCCCAAGTTGAGAACTCCCAAACCCCCATTTCCTCAACCCTCAAACCTTTAACCCTCTCCCCCACCAAGTCTTTAAGCCCCAACTCCTACATTGCCGCTACGTTTCAAAATATGAACCTCGTTATGGCCAATAATAATTTGTAATGTTGTTTTTACATGAATTATGAATGAATGTACTATAGTTTCATTTTCAATGTTATTTTAATCTTTAAAAAAAAAAATTGAACTTTCACACTATGACTCTATGAGTCAAGATTCCTGAATCTGTCCCTGGGATCTAGCCATGCTGCCTACCCAAAAATTGTCGGAAATAAAAATAGGTAGATATGAAGCAACAAGACCAAGGGAAAGAGAAAGGAAAGAAGAGAAAGAAAAAAAAAAAAAAAGTGAGAAGGAAACAAGAAGCTTATGGAAAAAAGACAAAAAGGGGGGAGAGAGAGAGAGAGGGGAGAGAGGGATAAAAGTGACAGGGAGTCACATGATTAGATATGAGTAGTATTGGACTCTATAATTATTTTGGACTGGACAAAATTATTTGGACACCCAATTTTTTTGTACACCCGAGCCCAATTTTTGTACACTAGAGCACACATCGTATCGGTGCTATACACATATCCTAATTTTTTGAAATTTTCCATATCGACGTACCTATTCATACAACCTACAAATTTCGCCTACTCTACTTCCAAATCCTGAATCCGCAACAACTAGCACCATTTTTGGCGGAAACACAAAAGCTATATATATGAGGCCATGTGCTTTACAAAGCGACTTTCCTGGAAAATGTTATGGCCATTTGCTTCAACCAGAGTGTTATAGGAAGAATCGCAAATTGAGGAAATCAATGATTTCATCACCTAATTACAAAGCTGGATCTTGCTTGTTTTGTTTGCTTATCAAGTTATCACTTATCAAACAAATGGCCTATTATTAAAGTAGGAGCAGCGCATGCATAGAGGCAGACCTTTGACTGGCCCGCACTTTTTTAAGTTCTTGCTTCGATCTCAAATGAGGCATCTATGTACATGCTGCTTATACTCCTTTAAAATAAAGAAAATTAATGATTATTTCAACGATAATAAAGTCTATGCCACTTAAAAATTAGTTTTAGTAAGTTAAAATAATGGCAACCATAAAAAAAAAGGAGTATAATTCTAATTTTAGGGATTGAGGAATAAATTTGTTTGGGATTATCCCACTTCTCTCCGGAGAAGAGTTTTCTTACAGTGGACGCATGAGAGGCGTAACCGTCTAATGTGAGAGTAGTTCTTGCATACAATTAGTTGTATATAGTTAAGCATTTGCTCCGATAACATGAGAACTAAAAAAAATTGATTAATGTTTTACAGTCCTATTAACGGCAACTTACAGTGTTACTTGGAACAATTAAATACTAAATATAAGAAATAATTACATAAATAAATCTTTTAATAAAAAGAGCGATTGTATTTTATTAATAGATAAACAAAAACAAGTAAAAAACAACTATAGTTGAGCAATAGTATTCAATCTTTAAAATGAATATTGATTGTCAGTGGGGTATAGCTCAGTTGGTTGATCTCTTCTAGCTAAAATATTTGTGTAAACAAACCCCCCAACCGCTTGTACTAGGAAAAAAAAAAAAAAAAAGTGACTGTTGGCTAGTTCATGTGAAGTATTTTAATTATTTTTGGGGAATTGTTTTGAAATTATGTTGAAACAAAAACTAAGTCACCCTATTAACTAAATATTTCTTTGTTATGTAAAAAATGAAATAAAATAAAACAATGGGCACCAAAGGAATCTCTCATTATAACAATATCCATATTATATTGAACAAAGTATAATTTATAGTGGTCTCCCTATGCAGACTCTCTATATCTCTCGGACAAAAAACGTATAAGTATTGAATAATTATAAGTTATTGATTCATACAGATTCCGTACTCATAAATCAAGTTCTTATATAGATCATAACATCGATCATAACATTTAGAGAAAAGCACTCGAGGACTGTATAATTAATAATAAAAGTAGTAATAACTACATAATTATTTGAGAGAACCACCGATTTCTTTTTCCTTCTTCTTCTTATTGTGGTTGTTTTATTGCATAATCAATAAAATTACGAACCTCAGGAGCACTCACAATCCCTTAATGGACCGTCTTAATCACGCATAATCACAGAGACCATACACGCAATACGTTCCATTCTTGCAGGGATGGTCGCACCGGCCACAATGCCTCTTGTCAGAACTCAGGTCCACGCACTGCCCTCTGCAACACGACTCCGTGTACTTGCAGCACTTCTTGCATGCACCACAGTTTTCCTTGTTTGAGGACAAATCCACGCACTTCTTGTTGCAGCAGGTGAAGTTCCGATGGCCCGGCAGCACGTTGGAGCATGTGTCATAGTCATTCTTGCACTGGGAAGCTGCTTTAAGGCTTCTTGCTACCAGATCCTTTTCAGAAAGGAAGCGACTCACCCTCTTGGAGGGCAGTATCAACTTGTTTTCGTCGTCAGCCGACGGTTGCTCTTTCCATGAGTCGGTGAAAGGGGATTTGCCTTCTTCTTCTTGATGGCTAACCCTTGTCACGGTCGTGAGAGTGATGGACAAAGCCATGGTTGTTGCTATGATCACTAGAATCTTGATGACCTTCATGGCTTTGTCTCTCTCTTTGTGTTCGTGTGTTTTTTTTGTGTCCGTCTGGGTGAGAGAGAGAGATGGTGTTGGATTCTGTGGAGAGTTTGATTTGATGGGAGGAGGGGAAAACTCAGGTTTTATAGTAGCGAGGGGTTGACGCGGGGAAGGTGGTAGGTAAAAGCTGGTGGTTATTTGGGATGTGACGCAAAGAGTGTGGTCAAATTCTAGGCCATAGGGCATAGTATATTAGTCTTACTTGTTAAAGAAACTTAATTGATATGGGCACTCAAACTCAACCCCTCCATTTTCAAAGACCCTATGATGCATGTAATATCAAAAAGATAATTTCTCTTCGACCAATTACCATCATATTATATCACAGATGATTTACTTTATTTATTTATTTTTAATCTATAATACGAGCGATATTTGAAGGAGAAATTTTTCTCATATGAATTCAAATTTGACTAACGGTCTGCACCTATTAATCTGTTTATTAAAACTAAAAGGTCTATAATTAATGTAACACGAATGAACCATAGATGCTAGATCTAATGTGATTCAAGCATGAAGCATATTGTTCTTCGCATCTGAATGATCTCAATACCAATGTCGCACCAATAAAGTCAAAAGGTAGTTTTGACATTTCACTACCCTTGATCCCGACCATGGGGTGCCCGAAATATGAGAATCAAATGTGCCGAAATGGGCGAACCTGAAGAAATTTAGGCATGCTGTGAGAGGAAGCAAAGGGATTGGCCATTGATGAAAAGCTATTACACAACGAAGCAAACAGATCGCCCAGACCTTAAAAAACGTTTTTCTACCTGACGTGTCCTTTTCTAAACGATACTTGAGCTCTAAGTAGGGTGCTCTGTGCACAGCTTATTAATCAAGGAAAAAAAAAAAACATGTAAATGCAATTATGCAAGTAAACTAGCCCTGAAGGCTTAATACTTATACCCGCGTTTATTGTGTAGCACGTAATTATAGAGCATGCCAAGTATCACGGGGAGCCCCGGCAAATGAATGACCGCCACGTACGCTTTTTAGGCAGCTTAATTTGACACAAGTTTCGTATATTTTTAGTATTGCCCTATTTTCAAATCATGTGTTTTAATTGATTTCTACGAGTTCATCAAGCTTCTTCCATTATTTGTGTATAGAGAAAGATTCAGAATGAACATGAATCAAGTGTATTTTCAAAAGAAGAATTCTGGAATATTCTTTTAACCCAAGGACAAGTTAACTAATTGATGAATCCAATCAATTTCTTTAATCAATTTTTTTTTTCTTCCCAAGTCTCAAATTGTTAATTATGTGTTCTTTATTTTTTGTTTTTTGTTTTTTTGTTTTAGTTAAGTTGAAAGTAATATGTTTGTAGAACTTATACTGTCTCTGTTATTTAATTTTGTGTGTTTATTCCCCCATTTCAAAAAAGAAAAAGAAAAAAAAGTAATATGTTCGTCTTGAGCCATTATAGTTAGTCCTATAATCAACCAACAATAGTGTAAGGATTATATGAATGGATATCCTTGAATGTAAATGAACGATTCATATCATAAAATTACGTTTTGAAATGAGACTGAACCAGTGATTAACATTGTATTAATATTAATACGTTATATGTACATATACGTTGAGTCTGAATATTATTAACCCACAAACTGCTTTTAGAGAATAGACCTTCTGATGGCTGATGGGTTACTTGCATGGTTTTTTTATTTTTTATTTATTTATATGAACATGCATTGGTTACTTGTATTGTAGATCAACATAGCTTAAAATATGTACTGATGATATCTAAGATTTAAAAAGATAATAGTTTGAATATTTCAAATGCCATATTCGAAAAGCATTAATAGTATGACTTCATCATGTTCTCTATGAAAGGAATATTCAGGTCAATTCCTTTCGCTCATTTCAACCACATTTGATGTTATTGGTTATAACGCTTTGGGAGGTCAAGATCCGTCTTCTTCTAGAGAGAGAATATAAAATACACCCAATGAACCAATAAGAATGCATGTTAATCACCTGATAAGCCATAATTATTCATTTTCATGATGATCTGTGGGGAACAAATCCCATATAGTTGAAATTCTATGGATCTAATTGGGATATTGTTGTTATAAAAAACTTATGACAAAATGGCATGCACTTAAAATTGATGTTAATTAATGTGGCACTTATTGCTTAGATTATGATAGTGCTACTCCTACTAGATGGTAATTGATTTATCAAAAATTAAAACTGCCGTCGACCGATTTGAAGTCGGTTCTTTGACTGTCGGCAATATCGCAAGTAGCGGTTGGGCCGGTTCGATGGTGGGCCTACCGAAACAAACAGATTGGCCTTTTTTGACCAAAACTTTTTAGCCCACTTTACATTTTCTGGACTGCAATTTGAGATTTGAATGCAGTTTTTAACCCAATTTTGTAGGGCAATGTTTTAAGGATTGTTTTCGACAGATACTTGGGCAAACATGATAAAATAAGAAATTTAAGCCTAATTTTTGTAAAACTACATTTAAACATGCTCAAAACATAAATTGATGCCTAAAACTAAACTCACTACAAAAAAAAGGTTCATTACCAACCAATGTTTTCCGAGGGCCCCCAATTTCCCTCGGTAAAAGTGTTTTTTCCAACGAAAAATTGTTGTCCGTTGGAAATATGTTATGGGGCTGGAATTTATTTCCGACAAAGGAACGGCCCTTGAAAAAAGTCTTTATGGTCGTCGGAAATGTAATTTATTTGGCGGGAAAACTTGGCTCCAACTTTATTAACGACAAACAATTTGTTTGTCGGAAATGAGATGATTATTTCCGAGGGGCTTCTCATGCCGTTGGAATTGTTTGACTATTTCCGAGGAGAAATATGGTCGCTTGGTAATGCCGTTATATTTACGAGGAGAATTAGCGGTCGTCAAAAATGACTCTTAAAATAATCATAACAAATTAAATACCTGCCAACCCGCTAAAGAATGAAAGAAAATGGAGAATTCAACACACAAACAAGGGGTTTCGAACTCGTGCCACTTTCATTCCTTTCCAAGGCTTTATCCACTATGCTACATACAAGTTTGTGATTATATGCTATACTATGTGATATTTATAATGTTTCTACAAGCTGTTTTTAAAAAAAAGTAGAATTTCACAAGTCTTTTTCTTCCTTTTTTTTTTTTTCCCTAATTAAGTGGTCGAGGTGAAAAGCCATAAAACAGGGTGTGTAGCTCGAGGTGGAAAGCCAGAAAACATGAAGCGGAAATCACGAAGTTTTAAAACACCTACTTTTGTTATATGAAAATAGACATCTCAATGAACCTTTGAAAACTTGTTTCATGTAAATCATAGTTAAATTGAATTTATGGTAACTTTTTCAAATTAGTGTTATGCTGTAGAAAAACAGAAAAGTCTGTAACTTAGTCTATTTCGAATTCAATGTTTGACATGATTCCTTAACATCGAATTGAACAAATTTTTTATATGATGAAGTTCTATATGTCTAGTTATGATATGGAAAGTTTTACATTGTTTTGAATTAAACTGAATGTTTAGTTAGCAGCACTGAGTCGTGAGTGATGCCATGGCACTGAGCGTGTAAAGTGCGGCATCTATCGCAAGTGTGGGGCATCACCTTATTGTGAAATCCCATGAAGTACAGGTGCTAAGAGCTTAGTTGGTTGCAGAGCGGAATTTGTTGAAGAATGGCAGCGTGTTATAAGGAGTTTGAAGAAGGAGAGAGCAAAGACAGTGGAGACGAATCAACATCAGTTTGAAATATTGTAAGAAGAAAATCAAAAGCTGTTGAAGATGGTAGATTTTGTTGTTGTTGTTGTTGTTTTAAATGAATGTAGTCCCATATTTTCTCTTTTTTTTTTTAATGTGAAATAAACAAATATATATATATATATATTTTTTATTTTTTATTTTTTTATTTAAATTTTTTTTTATTAGTGTATGTTTCTGATTTTAAATTTATTTATTATATTTTTTTGAATTTGGGGATTGGTGAGGGGAGGAACTCTTTCATTTTTCATTGACCGCCAAATAACTCCAGCCAAAACTCAAATTTCCCCGTTCTTCTCCAGCCAAAGTGAAAAATGGGCAATTTCGAAAACCTAGCAGCCGCCCAACACTCACTCTTCCTCTGCGTTTCTCTCTCATCTCATCCATCTTCGTCTGCCTCTCACTGCCTCTGTCTCTCTCTCTCTCACAATCTCACCCTCTCTGTCTCTCTCACGATCTCACCTCTTTCTCAATTAGTTAGATTTCAGTTCTCTTTTTCAAGGAACGATCTCACCTCGCATCTTCAGCCACCTGCTTCTCTCTCTCTCTCTCTCTCTCTCTCTCAACCTCATCTTCTTCTCCGCATCTTCATCTGCCTCTCTATGTCTCTGTCTCTCTCGCACGATCTCACCCTCTCCGTCTCTCTCATGATCTCACCTCTGTCTCAATTAGTTAGATTTCAGTTCTCTTTTTCATGTCTCTGGTTTTTTTTGTTTGTTGTTGGTATAAATGATCATGTGGATTTTGGGTATTTCGAAATTGTCTTTCGATTTTCAAGGCATGTGGTGTTTCCTTTTGAATCTAACGATAAATTGAATTTGTGCAGGTGTTTTCTATGGCTCAAGGGAACAACAATTGGATTTTGGGTTAATTGATTTCTAGGTATGTTCTTCTTTTCCAGATTGGTAGTATTTGGTTGACTTTCATCAGGAAAAATACATCTGCATTTATTTCCCCTTCTCTGTTGGCCTGGGTTGCTGTTCTGTTTTCCTGGGGCTGTTTGTTTCTCTTGCAAAGGTTTGGTTTCATGTATTCCTCTTATTTGTGTTCTCAGATTTGGTGAACATATGTAATTAGCTTTTATATGCCAATCACTTTGTGCTCCATTTCTTGAACTATGCTGCCACTGTATTGCAAATGTTAAACTGCTTCTTTGTGCGTAACTTGTAGAGGAACTGAATTTAGCATTCAAATCTTAAACTTGCCTATGCCATTGAAACGTTATTAGTTGGATTTGATAGACTTTGCTTAGGTTAACACGCTCAATGACTTTCATTCTTCATCATTCTCTTAAGGCCTGTGTATTGTTTGTTATCTGGGTATTGGCTTAATATTTGTACAACATAGCTTCTTGAGTTCTTTTAGCTTCTGGTAATTTGGGTATGAGGTTTGTATCACCCAAGTAACATGAAAATCCTTTCTTTCAAAGTACTGGAGGCCTATTAACATGAAATTCTTTTTTGCTTTTTTGAAAATCCTTGCAGCAATAGAGAAGCAGCAGTGTCAATCAAGTTGAATGACTCGCCACAATTAGAGAAGCATCTTTTTTTTCCTCGTGTGGAGACCCGTACCTTGCCCACCTCTTCAATGACTTAAAGATGAACTATTATCTTAACATAGAAGCACCATAAGAGTTTAGATTTACTTTGGGATATTGAAAATGTTTACTAATGATATAGGATTGTAATGAGTTTTTGGAATTTATTATATTGGTCTTTTATTAATGATAATATATATTATTTTTGGGACAACAATTTCTCATTGGAATTTTTTTTTTCTTTTACAAAATATTCATATATTCTGACAACTTTTTACTCTTGATAATTGCTCTAAATGTAGTCGGAAAAATATTTTTTTCGACACACTTCTATGTTGGAAATGCACAATTCCGACAAATTATATTGATCACAAATAGTAATTTAGGGTCAGAAATACTATTTTTGACAAATAGCCATTGGTCGAAAATATAGTGTCGCAAAACAAAAGATCTCGATAAAAAAACTATTTTCGATAGTTGCATAAGTATTTGCGACCGGATTTCTGGTTGGAAATGAATTTGTATAGTCGTTTTGAAAACTTATTTCCGATGAAAATTTAAGCAATATTGACGAAACATGGCCGTTGGAAATACATTATTTCCGACGAAGTGGTGGGAAAAAAACTATTTCCAACCGTCGTTTTTCCGACGACTTCCGACGATAATTTGCCGTCGAAAAAGGGTATTTCTGACGGCAAAAGACCTTTTTCAACCACAAACCGCCCTCGCTAAAGGCATTCAGTTTTGTAGTGACTAAACATCCAAATCCAAAGTGAAAGTACGACATAGTTAAACTTAAGTTACAAGTTACAACCCAATAAAAGAAGAAGTTTGAATTAGTTTACAACCCAAAAAGAAAAAGTGTAAGTTTTAATTAGTTTACAACCCAAACAAAAGAAGAAGTTTTAATTAGTTTACAACCCAAAGAAAAATAGGCACTTCACTTGAGCATTACAAATGTGATGGAGTTGGAGGAGGCAAAATGCTTGTTGAAGTTGAAACTTGAGCATTACCACCTTGAGCCTTAGTGGCCACTACATGAAAAAAAAAATATAAGAAAATGTACATATTAGAAGAAGCATTAAACCATCAAAGCATCAATAAAATCTAAAGATAAATAATTGAAATACTTACTTGCTTGAATGTCGTTAAGTTCTTTATAAAAAGTAATTTCCTCATCCGTTGGTTCCTTGTATAAGTTAAATTCATCCGCCCTAAGCCAATCATGAGTACACACTAATGCTTCTACCATTTTTGGAGTCAAGGAGATTCTAAAAGGATCCACAATCATTTTGCCTAGGCTAAAGACATTCTCACTAGCAACCGTAGAGGAAGGGATTGCAAATATGTCCTTGGCAAACTTGGAAAGGATTGGATATCTTGATTGATTCCCTTTCCACCAATTCAAAATGTTAAACTTTTTGTTCATTGGGTTTTCAAATGGATCGGCAAAGTATTTATCAACTTCATTAGAGATCTCCATTTGTTGTTCCTCATTCCTTTAAAGCAACATCTCCCTTAACATTTGAGAATGAGCATCATCACCATCAAGCGCATCTTCCAAACCTTCCTTATCCCCCTCATCTAGTGTTTGTAGAGGACCCAAGGTACCAACCCCTTTATACTCATTATACAAAGTAAGCAAGGCAAGTTTGACTTCATCCCCAATAGTTTCAACCTTTGAAGGTTCTGATTCAAGATTGTAAAAGCTAATCTTGAGCAAGGCAAGCTTCCATCTAGGGCCTAACACATTCCCTATAAACGCAAGTTTGTTGACACCCTCAAAGCTACCCCAATACTTATCACACTTGAGCTTCATTGAAGAAGCCACCTTTTGCAAAGTTTCATTCCCCTCATCTTTAATTTTTCTTTCAATCTCAACTTGTAACCCAACTAATTCGGTAAACATGATTTTGGATATACAAGTTTTGGTGGCACTAAACTTTAGGGTGGTTTCATAAAACTCTTTAAGAAAATGCACGAAGGCTTGTGCATTCTCCCAATCCGACTCAGTTGGTGGCCCAACTCTTTTCACAAGGGTTTTTTTTTTTTTTTTTCCCATCCCTCTCAAGCTCATTAAAGTAAGCAACAAATGGAGCATTCTCGTCTGCCATCCTAGCAAACACATTTTTATAATTAAATGCACCAACAAGCATCTTATAAGTGACATTCCACCTTGTTGCCACATCCAAGGGAATGTTTGCCATATTATCCATACTCTCTAAAATGGCAAAATCCCTAAACTTATCCAACTTTGATGGTGAAGAATTTATGTACTACACACAATTTCTAATTCCCTCAATTGAGCTAGAAAGTTCCTTCAACCCATCCTTAACAACCAAATTAAGAATGTGACAAGCACACCTCATATGCAAATATTTTCCGTCAAGCATAAGAGTGTTCAATGACTTAAACCTCTTGGCCATATACTTCACTGCCCCATCATTTGCACTAGCATTATCAATCGTAATACTAAACACTTTTTTTGTCTCCCAACTATTCAAACAAGCATCTAAACCCCTCCCAATGTCATCACCCTTGTGACTTGTGATCTTAACGAAATTTATTATCCTCTTATGCTACTTCCATTCATAATCCATGAAATGAGCGGTGACTACTATGTAGTTGATGTTTTGGATAGAGGTCCAAGTATCGATTGTGATACTTACTCTTTGATCACTTATCATACTCATAATCTTAGTCTTCTTAACTAAGAACAAATCTCACACTCCCTTAGCAACCTTTTTCCTATTAGGGATCATGAATCTAGATTGAAGATCATAGATAAATTCCCTAAACCTCGTCCCCTCCACTGCCCTAAAAGGGATTTCATCCTTGATGATGTACTTCACACACTTCATTTCCGATCTTACTTGATTGAAGGTGTGAGGCACCAAAGCACTACTTGCCTCCCCTTGTGCTAGTATCGATTGGTTTGCATTACCTTTTTCATAGATAAGAGATACCTTGCATCTCCTTTCTAAGTGGGTTTTCAACCCGGTTGTCCCATTTCTCTTGGGATTCACCGGCATCTCTGCTTTGCAATAATTGCAAACCCCAATTATTCTCTCAAACCTCGTATCATCCTTCTTTCTAATTTTTGTACAGTGATCCCACACCATACTCTTATTCGGTTTCCTCTTCCCTCCTAAATGAGATGATGACACAACTTCTTCATATTTGCCTTGTGTTTGCGATTGTGTTTGAGGTTGTGTTTGAGATTGTGGTTGGGCTTGGGGTTGTATTTGGGGTTCAATTGTAGGTGCACTAATTGAGGCATTAAGTGTGTTTGATTGGCTAGACTCCATTTTCCTATCATACATAATAAATCAAACAAAATCCTAACTAATCAGCCAGCTAAAACATAATTGTAACCATTCCAAAAAAATTCAGAGAAAGCAAATGCAAATTTAAAACCCTAACCAACAGCCAGCTATAACATTTCATATAGAAAAACATACTTAAAACTATATAAATCATAGCCAAACATATGAAAACATATTCTAAATAAGTTAAAACAACCTTAATCAGATTCTAAACAACTTAAAAAACCTAAATCAAATTCTAAACAACTTAAAAAACCTAAAACAGAGATGAAAACATCAAACACATATTTTCAAAAACATAAAACAACATAAAACAAATTATAAACAAATTAAAATTTTCAATACCTGCCTCAATTCACCCTAGCAAAGCAATAACCACAAGACTATCAACTGCCTTCTTTTTTTTTTCCAATGTCTATCAATTAAATCCATGAAAAAAGGTTAAAATATCACAAATTCACAATAGAAATGCTCAAATTGAAACCAATTGCAATCACAACCCCAAACCCGAAAGCCCCAAGCCTAAAATTCCAAACCCTAATTCGAAATTCCTAGAAAGAAACTCAAAATCGAACCCAAAATTACTTACCTTTCTTGTGTTATGTCTGTTTGCAAGTGGAGGAGGCGTCTTTGGCAAGAGAGGTACGAATAGGGAAAAATTGACAGAGAGAGAGAGAGAGAGAGAGAGAGAGAGGAACAGAGAGGGAGAGATGGAGATTGATTGAGGTTGGGGGATGACGACGACTTGGAGAGGTGGCGAGGCGTGGTGTTGATTTCGTCGTCGAGTTGCTTCAAGGCATCGATTGATCTGAGAGAGAGAGAGAGAGAGAGAGAGAGAGAGAGAGAGAGAGAGGGAGGGTGAGGAGGTGACTGAGGCATTGAATGACAAATATTGAGAGAAGAAATAGACAATTAGGGTGAGGAGAATTGGACGGTCCAGATTATTCGGGGGCTTTTTTTATTAATAAGAATCAATTGTTTACATTAATAGTATATATAAATATAATTAGAAAATATATAATTTTAATTATATCAAGTCGGTTCGGTATACCGACGGTTCTCAAAATTGATAACCACTTCGACAACCGAGTTAATCAGCTAGGCCCAAAATACTTGCCCAATACTGACCGACGCCACAAAGGCCGATTTTTTTACATAAATTTTCGTGTTGATTCGGTCGGTTTCTTGGGACAAAATCCCTGCCCTAGTGTGTATGACGTAGTAAATATTATTGTGTGCAAAAGGTACATTGTTTTTGGATGCCATATAGATGCTTAGCATTAGATTTCCAAAGTTTTGAAGGGTATATGCATGCGGGCATTATCCTTAACGACCTGAGAGTGAAGGGGCATAGCATTTTCCCTGGGTTTCGATCCCCTAAACCTCCGGAGGGGTTACGTGAACATACTTTACCAATACCTTTGTGTGTGGTTTAGTCGACGAGGTTAGCCGATAAATGGACATTCTCGCTACCATACCAGGCAAGTTGGTCATATTTTATGACTGGTAGGGTAGTTGGCCTTTAAGTGATCGATTGTCAGACAAGCATATTTGGGCGGCCAGAAAACATTTGGGAAAGTTGTGTGAGCATACCAACTTGAATTTTGCTAGTCCTCGAGCAAAAAAAAAATAAAGAACGAAGAAAGAAAAAAAGGAAACATACGAAAAGAAATAGAAAACACATGACACACAAGACTCTTCTTCGTACAAACCAAAAGTGTTAGTCTTAGTTCAATTTTTCTCCTCGCCATTTCTCCTCGCCAATTGCAATCAATCGAAAGCACATTGGAACACAAATCAGAATTCTCAACTCATAGAAAAGTTTAAAAGAAAGAACAAACTTCCAAAATTTTAAACAATTAATTCAAACAATCAAAGAGATTTATAAAAGATGAGTAAAGAACTCACATGCATTTCTTGGTGTAGTGTGAGGCCAACACAAACGCAGAAAATTAAACCAATCTCAAGTATGCAGCACCTCTTATATTATAAAACACGGGACTACCTAGCATACGACTAGCAAAGGCATTTTTTATTTATTCGGAACAAGCTTTCTAATCAACCCATGTAACGAGCTTTAGGTTAGTGACTCCCAAATCAAATGACTTTAAGGCACAAAATGTGAAGACATCCCAAAGGACTTACTCACTCGAGTTGAAAAGGATTGTATGTAATTTCTGACTTTTAGCTTTTAGTTCACTTCAATTTTCACCATAGCTTCGTTGAATTGTACTTTGATTTTGCATAGGGATGTGACTTCTTTGGTCACTTTCAATATGATATACCTTTTTTTTTTTTTTTTACTTAAATGTTAACTAGTCCTATATTTTACAAAATAAAGGATGAGTATACTTAAAACTCATTTAACTCCTTGCAAGAATGTTGGTGTGCATGTGAAAGTCTCAAGGTGAAGCATATGACTAATCCACAAATCCAAAGTAAATAACTGTGATTTCAAATTTCATCCTAGATTTCATAATGGAAGCATGTTCAAACCTTTAAACTCACCTATGAATATCAAATTCAAAATTGAAATTTCACTATACTTTGAACTGTCCACAATTAACAAGAAGAACAAACGGATTCTCCTGCGTAAGATCACTCAAAGGGCAACTATTAGTTGGATAAGAATTATCAGAGCAAATAGCACAAATAGAGGAAGGAGAAACAAAGCTGGTCATTGACTGCATGAAATTTTCAAGCTTCTTTTCCAAGTTGGATACTTGAGATGCTGAAGCAACTCTAGGATTTATATCGACATTATGCACACTAATCTTCCTTGTGAATATGTCATCTCCCCATTGCATAGAGTTGGCACCAATTCTCTCAAAAGTTTTGAAGCACTCTTCATATCTTTCTCACTCAAAGTCCTCCACACGCAGCATTGACATTATTTCTACTAGCTAAGGTTAGTCTTTGGTAAAAGATCTGCACTTTGCATCCAAGTTTCCACTCCATGATAAGGACATTGTTGTAGTAGATAACAAAATCTCTCCCAACACTTATGAAAAGATTCTTGAGGTTTTTGTTCAAAGTTCGTGATTTCCTTCCCAAGTAGCAATGTTTTTGAGGCAAGGAAAAATTTCAACATGAATTTTTGAGCAAGTTCTTCCCATGATGTGATGGATCCAGCAGGAAAAGAGGTGAACCATAACTTGGCCTTGTCTTTGAGAGTGAAGGGGAACAATCTCAGGCGCACTATTTCTTGTGAAACTCTCCTTGATATGAACCGTACCACAGCTATGTAAAAATCCTTAATATGAATGTTGGGATCTTCATTTGATTTACTATAGAACGAAGGAAGAAGACCAACGGTGCTGGATTTCAGCTCAAACGAAACATCATTAATTTCAGGAAATGTGATACATGAAGGCTTTTCTAAAATTATGGAGCTGTGAATACTCCTTCAAAGGCTTAGTGTTGGCTGCCATTGACTCTATGTCAGACTCGAAAACAGTAACAAATGCTCGTTGGTTGATGTGACAGAGCTCCCGGACACGCATGCAACAGGCAGATATTTGAGATCAACCAAGACAACAAACCAAAAAAAATAGTTAATAATAACGAAGGAAATAATAAAAGAGAATAAATCAAACAAATACAATAAAGTAAAACAATAACACAAATATAAAAGGGACGACAAGCAACTGAAATAAAGACCAAAGCTAAAATCACACAACACAAAGAATTAAACTCAGTCCCCGGCAGCGGCGCCAAAAACTTGATGTATAATTTCACTACATGAAAATTAGATAGTTAAATTGAAGAAATAAACTTGCAAGCGCACAAGGTTAATGCAATATAGCCAAGGCAACTACAAGGTCGTTCCTACAGAGACTGAATAAATTATCAAGTTGTTGTGAATTATGAACTAATTTAAATCCTAAATTACTCTAGACACCCTAATTAATAAACTTACAACTAATGACTCAACTAAAACTTAATAGAGGAGTTTTGAAAGTTGGTTTTGAAAGATTTCCTTTAAAAGAACGTTGAAAACAGGAAAGTTAAAAGACAAGATAACGAAGAAAAACATGAACTAAATAAGTTTGTGAAGGATTTTAAGGAAGTTTACCAAGACAACAATTTCACCACAATTCCTCTTATCCAAACCTTAGCATGCATACTATCAAATTTCTCAAGTTGTGTTGATGATTAGTTCTTCAAAATTATGATTAACTCTTTTCACAGCAATTAACCACTTCTTCTAACACGCCATTTATCCTTGGCAAGAGGCATAAATATAAACATATAAAAAGACCTTAGGTTCAATGAGAACTTCACACAAAGCCCTAAGAGTATGGTGTTTACCTTAGGCACATTCATGAATTTAATCACAAGATGCAAAACTCATATTAGGTATGGTGTATACCCTAACATGCATCAAATTACTTAACCAAAAACCTAGATGGTAGCTAAGCATCAAGATCATTAGTTAAGAAAAAAAAGCACAGTGATTAAATTTCAACAACATGGAAATTCTAATGGTATGACATAACTAAGCTTTGAATAATTAGAAAAGGGTTACATTGTGTCTTAGTAAAAGAAAATTAGTTACTCATAATCATGGTAACAAAGCAAAAATAAAACATAGAGAACGAGATAAGAAAAACCCTTAGAGTTTAGAGGCACGGTCACTCTTCCTTGCTCCACGGTTGAAGTTTGAAATTTCCAGTGTCCCTCTTGAGCCCCCACAACCTCCCCTCGTAAAAGATTCTAAAACCTAGTTAGAATGGGCCTAAACAAGTGGCCTTACATGAAGACTTGATTTCCAAGTCAGTTCCTAACTAGAAAAGGTAATTAAACTAAGTTTCCTAAAACCTCCAGGAAACTGCAAGTGATCCTCATTGAGAATGTGATTTGGACACCTTTATGACTCGAAAAATTACTTACGACCACTTTTTGGAAAGCTCTGGATGTCTTCTTTTCAGCCAGATATGGTGTGCCTCAATCCAATGTTATATGAGTGAGTTATGGCCAAAATACCCCAGCTTACTCAGTATTCTCCGGGAATTGATTTATGCTGAGTTGTTTAATTAAAATTAGGCACCTTTACAGTCTTCAAAAGTTATGAAAATATTCATGGACAAACTTTTGCCTTGCATATCCAATTGAATCATATCAAACTTTGCTACAATGAATATTTGGCGAATTTGATACATTTCGTGGCTCATAATCTGAAAAACCAACTAAACTCAGCATTTTTATTCCAAATTAATTCACAAAACTAAGTAAAAAGGATATGAAATCATGTGAAATTAAATGGAACATATCACATACTCTTGCTTGACCTTTGGGTTGGTTTCTCATTAATAAAGTTTATATAATGTTTTATCCATTTTTCGGTTATTATTTACAACTCTGACCCAACTCGTTTTACTTAATTAAAAGGCTTCGCATATTTTGGGAATCTTGAGAGTATACCCCTTGGATCTAGGTGTTATATTTTTTGGGATCCTCAAGATACGTATCGCGGTCACGTGTCTCGATTTTGGGACGTGACACCATCTATGGAAATATACTGTCCAAAAGGAAAGTGACTCCCATGTTGATCAAATCGAAGAAAACGCTTTATATAAACATGACCCAAACGACCATTTTCTTCGATGAGCTTAAAAAGTGTCTTGTCAAGATACTTGAAGATAAGGTACATTGTAGGTTTCTTCTCTCTCTTATCCATCACCGAATAAACGTTATCAAATCAGACAATGTTCAAGTACGGGGAGGTCTTCTGGAGAAAAGTGACCTCGCGAATAATACCGAGATGTAGGGCTTCTATTTGATCAAGCTCGAGATTTATCTTCTTTATTGCAACAACGTCATATATATCTTTGACTTTGGCTTTGTAAACTGTGTCGTATGACCCAACCTCAATAAATTCTCAATCTTTGTCGTAAGCCTTCATTTCTTAACTAGAAAACAAACGACGTTGTTGAAATGCCAAGGTCAAAGATATAGATGACGTTGTTGGAATAGAGAAGATAAATCCCAACCTCAATAAAATAGGAGGAGATCTCAATGTTAATCGCGAGGTCACTCTTATCTAGGGATCTCCACACCCGAACATCATTTGATATGATGACATTTTTTTTCTTTGATAGATAAAGGGGAGAAGAAACACATACCCTGTGTTTGAGTAGTGTGACAAGATACTTTTTAAGCTCATCGAAGAAAATGTCATGAAATCGGACCATGTTAGGGTGTGGAGATATCATGTGGAGAAAAGTGACTCACGAATAACATCATGTAGGTACTCATGCGGCTGTTTTCTTCGACGAGCTTAAAAAGTGTCTTGTCAAAACTCTTAAACACAAGGTACATAGTGGGTTTCTTCACGCCTTTATCCATCATCCAAAAAATGTCATCAAATCGGACGATGTTCAGGTGTAGGGAGATCCTCTAGAGAAGTGTGATCTTGCGAATAACATTGGGATGTAGGCCTGCTATTTGATTGAGGTCAAGATTTATCTTCTTTATGTCGACAATGTCGTCAGTATCATTGACTTTGGCCTTGTAAACTGTGTTGTAAGACCCAGTCCTAATAAATTCACAATCTTTGTCATAACCCTTTATGGACCAGAAAACAAACGACGTTATTAGATTTGACTCACGAATAACATCATGTAGGTACTCATGCGGCTGTTTTCTTCGACGAGCTTAAAAAGTGTCTTGTCAAAACTCTTAAACACAAGGTACATAGTGGGTTTCTTTACGCCTTTATCCATCATCCAAAAAATGTCATCAAATCGGACGATGTTCAGGTGTAGGGAGATCCTCTAGAGAAGTGTGATCTTGCGAATAACATTGGGATGTAGGCCTGCTATTTGATTGAGGTTAAGATTTATCTTCTTTATGTCGACAATGTCGTCAGTATCATTGACTTTGGCCTTGTAAACTGTGTTGTAAGACCCAGTCCTAATAAATTCACAATCTTTGTCATAAGCCTCAATTTATGGACCAGAAAACAAACGACGTTATTAGATTTGATGACGTTTTTTTCTTTGATGGATAAAATGAAGAAGAAATCCACTATGTACCTTGTGTTCGAGTATCTTAACAAGACACTTTTTAAGGTCGTCGAAGAAAACAGACACTTGGAGCATGCTAATATAAAGCGTTTTCTTTACCAGATACTTAGTGGAGTAGCCCATTGTCAATCGCATAATGTCTGTCACCATGATTTGGTATGAGCCTCTTCAGACATTGCTCCTAAAACTGCTGCATAAGCAACAATTCCTTCTTTGTATCTCCCTATAGGTACAAAGGCTCTCGCATTTCCCGTTTATAATTCCTAATAGGTCATAATTCTTCTGAGAGCCATCATCTTATGCAACAACTTCTGCTATACATTTTAATAATCAGTAATAGAAAATAGATTAAGGTTCCTAATTAGATTATATGACTTTGAACAATCCATTGTTTGAAATTATGATCTCATGGAACAACCTTTTTCTCTTTAATACCCGACTTATAATTAGGATTAAAAGAAATATACCACATTTTGAGAGGAAGAACAAGAGACCAGAAAGCATCCTTAATCATCCCAAGTTTCGTGAAAACACTCGATTCTTTGAAGTTAAGATTAGGTACGCAGTTTACAAGAGATGGATATTGGTCAAAAAGGAGTTTTTGAGACTTAACTCTTGTTTTCTAATCACATCAACCTCAAAATTCCAAGGTTCAATCATAGTCTCCATGAAGACTTTGTGACTGTTATTGTAGGTCACCACTGAACAAATGGTCTAGATTTTCTAGAGTCACATTAACTCAATACAATGTACCTCATATGATAAGGAATGCCAAAACCAATGTGGGGTTAGGTCGCTGGAAAAAATGAGAATATTATTAAATGGATGTGACGGCTAGCCCAATGATTTAGATTGTGAAATAGGCAACAAAATCTTGGACAAATTGATCAAACAATTTTTTTTTTAATTGGACATAGAGATAGAGAACCAGGTTATATAACAGTAAACTTGCTTGCATCATTCCCTAAATTACTGTAAGAGTTTCTCTCCAACTTGTAATAGAGGTATTTTGACCCAAAAAAAAAAAAAAACTTGTGATTGAGATGAAGCTGAGAGCTTCCAATAAACTTTACAAGATAAACGTACATTCTCTCCAACCAAACACGTATACCATATTGGTATTTTCGTAGTTTAGGGGTCATTTCATTATATGATTAATTCGGTGGACAGTCGAATGAAAATGACTCGAATTATTTTTATTTTATTTTAAAGAACTTGAGGATAAAAAGGTACCGACCAATTAGTTTATGTACTATACAAGATCATATCCAAAACTTTGGTCAATAGATTGAAGCCAATTATACTCATTAAGATTTCGAAATTTCACAGTATTTTTGTTCCCTCATAGATGATCGCAGACAATATTCTCACAATTTTTCAAAGTGTCTATGCTGTAAAATGTAGGGGATGAAGCGGTTCAAAAAAGATGATTATGAAGTTGGAGGTGTTCAAAGTTTATGATAGGGTGGAGTGGTCTTTTCTAACAATAGTGCTATGGAGGTTGGGATTTAATGAGAGATTGGTAGACTTTATCATGGACTGCATTTCTACTCTTATTTGATCTATCCAAGTGGATAACCAAGTTAAGGCTCCTTGTGCTCTACCACTCTTCCAATTTTGAGAGTCAGTGGCAATTTCCCACCAATAATGGGCGTTTCCGTGAGCTCTATCTCAATTCAGGTCTTTATGCCCTTTCTTTATTGGTGTTTCTGTTTTCTCCTTCCTCCCCAACCCCTTTTAGCTCATGATTTAATAGAAATCTCCAACACTTATATTGGTTTTTCATCCTCTTTCACCCCCATGGTCCTCATCCCCCAGATCCCCACTACTCTCACCCATATCATTTGCTATACTTCTCTCCTTCCTCACTCATTCCAATCTTAATCCAAGTTTGCAGCTATTCATCATTAACACGCGTCTTCGCATCTTAATCTTAATCGAAATATTGGTAGAGTTTCGAATCTAGTCCTTGCACCACCACCTTCCATGAATTGGTTCTTGTTGGTTATGCTAGCTATGGGCTGGCTTAGGCCTTCAAATTCGTCTAATGCGTGGCTGTTGTTCTTGGATGCGAGTTTGGGTTCGATGAGTGCAAAGTGCATCGCAGTGGAGTGCATTATTGGGAATTTTCTGGTTTTATGTTTTACCAATTTTAAGGCTTTGTTCCAGTGAATTTGGGGTTATTGTTTGTAGTGTTGGTTTAGAAGTGTGTTGTTTTGTTTTGACCATGGTTTGTAGATGTATGTCTGCTGCTTCTCTTGTTGCAGAGATGTCATGGCTGCTGCATTTTCTTGTTTTGTTTTAGTTGTTAGGGTTTAGTTTAGTTTTGGGCCTTTTGGATCTTTGTTATATTGGGCTTTATTTGTAACTTTTTCTTATGAATGAAAGTCCACTTAGACCACCAAAAAAAAAAAAGTTTAAGTGATGGGGGCTATGGGCATGATTGTATCCAACCGGGGGCTAAGACAGGGTGATCCCTTTTTGACCCTTTCAAAAGCTGGTTCAAGAAACCCCTAAAGCCATTCCCGCCCATCAACCTCCTCTTACTTACACTCATTTTTCCATATAACCACCAAAATGAGAGATAGATTGACTTGTTTGACGCAATTTGATTGGTTGTGCAATTTTTTTTTTTGCATCAACAATGTTTTTCAAAATGTTGTACCTTTCAATGATCCTGAGTATAACTCCTGATGCATGTCAACATTATCGCCTGAAATGAATTCTGGAATTAGTGTCGTCTCCGATTTTGCAGTAGTTCAGGCATGTTGCTTAGTCACCTTCTTTGAAGCTCTTTTGGGTGCCAATGAGTCCGAGTCAAATTTTTGAGTAAAAATTGTTTAAAATTTCAGTGAAAAGGAGAGTTGCATAATGAAAGCTCTCAAAGAGACGTTAGGGCATTTTCTTTTGCAAAATCGCTTGATTTTTTCTTGAACTCACAAGTAGAGCAAGGTGAAGAAGACTAAGGGAGCCTTCAGTTTCAAAAAGAAGTCGAGTTAATTCTAGGCTTAGCGAGCATTAGCCTAGTGGTTGTTTATGAATCGTGAGAGGCAACATGGCAAATTGAGGGACACGAGGAAAGGCAACTTGAGATTTTAATTGAAAATTTTAACAAGCTTATGTCTTAAGCTAGTTAAATCCGGGGGCACATTTTTGGGGTAAAATTGACGCCCATAATCTTTCTAGCCCAAGGAAGGTTGCAGATTGAATAAAATACCCAATGGAATGACCAAAAGGTGGCCACGTGTGCAAGGACAGAATCATCGAAAAGCTTTCCCCTAGTTCTCACATGGGCTAGCTTGTAAATTCAGATTAGGTGAGAGAATTAAATGCTACTCAGACTACTACTTAAACAAAATCAAATCTCGTTTAAAATGTTGGATTTTAGCTCAACTTCATCATTTTGAAGCAAATCCATGGCTGCTTAATTCCAGTAGTGATTTAAGGAAAGTTGTTTCCTAGTATCTGGGCATCGCTACTTGGTTGCCATCACTATGAAATTGGGAGGGACTATAATAATTGAAGGCAAAAAGAGAACACCCAATCTATCTCTCAAATATATATCAACTCGATCAACTTGGTCTCAAGTTTCTCAACATCTTTCTTGCTTTCATTTATGGGTTTCCACTTGACAACTCCATTGAATCTTTTGTTTATTTTACTCTGCCTTCTTCCATAGATGGTATGATTTTCAGTTGACATCCGATTCCAACTGTGATTATGTAAGAAGTTTTATTGTACTCCAATCAATCCGATTTAAAGCTATTTCAATCTGATCAGATTCTTTATCGCTTTCGTTAAATTTCGTTCTTTGAGTTCTTACCTCATGCAAGAGGAATATTGAAGTCCTTAATCAATTTAGGAATAGAAAAAAAATCAATCTAGACCAGTTCCCCATTGGGAGCACAATTGCTTGAGAATGAGTTAGGATTCTATGCTGACCTCAACCAGGGCCGTGAACCTACACACCCCTAAACTATAATAAGCTTTGAATCCCCTACCTTAAGGTGCAAAGGACTTTCATTTCATTTCTATCTGATTTACATATTTTATATTGAGCTTAACAGTACCAATAGTGACACGCCTCCAAATACACCATACAAAACATAGTTGAGCCCACTAAAGTGCTTTGAATATTTACAATCTATCTAATCCAATGCTAAAATACAAAGCTACGTTTTAGGTTGAACAAAACTGTAATACCACAAAACAAAAAATCCCTAATTAATTATTATTTTATTTTGGAAAAAGGACGATCTTGCCCTCACCATATTTTAATTGGGAAAAGTTGACTTTTTGACCAAGAAAGAATTTGGCAATTCCACTTACGCCGTTATGTAGAGCACGATGAAACGAGTCCGTAGACACGGAGTAGACTCGAATCGGAGTTGTAACGAAGAAAATACGGTCAAAATACCGTGAAGGGCAAAACGGTAATTTGGACAAAAAGTCAGATTTTTATCTCTTCTCTCTCTTCTCCCTCAGTTTCTCTCTCCTCTCTCTCCTCCCTCCCGCGCGCGAGCTGCCGTCTGCAACTCGATCCAGTCGCCGCCACCGACCACCCCGAACGGATTTTCCATATTGTGCGATTCCCGGGTTCAATACTGTTGAACCGTTGGATCGCACTTAATTTGAGATATATTGTTCTACATAATTTCAGAACCGTGTAGGATTCAACGGATTGCGAATCGGTGTCCCGGATACTCCGAAATCGCGAACCCTGGGGCTAGGGTTTGGAAATTACGCGATTACGCGATTGTGGCCAATCCGACCGTCCAATTCGGGCCAAACCAACAGGATATGGGTATTTCTCTGTGAGGGACCTTAGGGAATCCCAGATTGGCCATTGGAGGTCATGGAGCCCACGGGGTTCCTGATTGACCGATACGACAGTTTATCGCTTAGTAAAGCTTCAGGTCTTTTAAGACCCTTTTAAACGTCTAAAATGCTAAAGTGGGCATATGATTGACTTTAAAGTGAGTGCACGCATTTCTAGGAGCCATGGGTCAGGGTTTTAATTTAATACTTTTATTGAGCAATTTTATTAATTTAATATTCATGATTAATCAGGCACCAGGGGCCAGACCGACCCTCAGGAGGGACCTTCAAGAGGTCTAGCTAGCTCGGACAGGAAGTGAGTGGACTTTTCTTTTATAAATGAGTTATATAAATAAATTTCATTATTTTATCTTGAATAAGTTTTATTCATTGTGATTTTCCTAGCATGTTTGTGAAGTTAAATATCTTATTTATACGCTGCTTAGCTCATTATGCTAAAATAATATAAAAAGCAGAATTTGAGACTTATATCAGAGGAAATAGCAGCTTAGATTCAGATTTGCTAAAATACAGTTAATTATCAGACTTTTCTAAAATATTTTATTTTAAACCACCATGTACCCAACTACAGTGATTCCCTCAGTTATGCCGATGTCTACAGACATACATCTAGTTTATTTTCAGTTTTGTCAGTGCACTTCACATTTGCCTCACGAGTTTCGGGGACGCTCGGACCGTGAGTGCCAGGATTGCAGCTCGGTTTGACTTGGTGTCGCCGAGGTCTGCCAGGATTTGCGGATCAGGCTGACTACGGTCCCCTGAATCCTGCCAGTGCGGCTCGAGTTGACTGTGTGTCACCGAGACCTGCCAGCGGATCAGGCTGACTATAGTCCACTGAATCCTGCCAGTTTGCGGCTCGGATAGACTGTGTGTCGCCGAGACCTGCCAAGGGAGTTGACGGATTTACAGGGGTAAACCTAGGTGGTAGTTTTAAAGGAATTTCAGTTCTTTTATGCAAATATGATTACAGTGATTTATGCGAGTTTTCTCGACATTTAGCATATATATATATATTTATTAGAATGCTTTGAGTTTCAGTATGAATATAATGAATAGGAAAAAGTCTAGTTTCTTATATAATCGTTTTTACAGTGGGGGTTATTATGTTCATAAATTGTTTCGAGAACCTTATTTTTGGTCCACTCACACTTTCAAATGTTTTGCGTCCCCAGGCAGTAGACGTGCACAGGAATCCACCACCGCGCCTTCTCCTAGCTCCCTCGCCACCCACGAAACGTAGGATTTTGTTGTAAAACACTTAAATTTTTGTAAATATTAGTAACTGCTCTAATATCTGGTTAGAGTTGAGAACCAGAATTGGTGGATGTTTTATTTACTTATTCTGGCAGTTGGTGTAAATATATTTGCTTGTTTGACAGGTGGAAATTTTTGGGTTTGAACAAATTACAGGGGAGACTCTGCCGAATTTTCGGTAGGAGTCCAGGGAAGTTTTGAATTGTAGTTTGTAACCGGAAGGGTAAAAAGGTCTTTTGTGCCCGACATTCGCCAGGTGTCGGACACGCATAGAGTCCGGTCCGAATTCCAAAGTGGAATTAGGATCGGGTCCCGTCAAAAACCATATTAGGTAACGTTAACATGTGCACAGAGTGTTGTGAGTTACTTTAAGTACTTCTTCTTGGATGCATGCAAAGTTTATTTTTATCTCCTTGCAAAGTTTACCCTCAACAAGTTGGATGGGCAATCACAACTTTGAATTTACATCAACCAAGTAGGAAAGAGTTGTACACATTTGCTGCTCTATCAAAGGGTCGTCACATGCTATTTCTCTATTCAGTTGAATCCACAATTATTCATTCTGACCCTGTAAGCTTTTAAAATATAAAATAAAGTGTCTGTAAAAAATATATATATAATTTGACAAACTCTTTATTTTATATTTTAAAACTTCTCAAGTGTCCATATTTAATCGGATAGTTTAACAATATGTATTTGATTCAAATATATATAAATACACACTATCAATATTTTCACAGATAGTTTTGTTTTGGTCAAATTTTCACGAATAGTTTTTTTGGGTAAAATTTTCATTTATATTTATATTCAATTATTTTAAATCTTAACTAGTTCATAAAATGAAGATGTGCCGGTAAAAGTTATAATAAATAAAAAGATAAAGTTCAAAGTACCATGAAAGAGTTTTAGGTTCCACAATCGAGAGCAAAACCAAATGACAATGGACTTAGCAACCCAACACCTTCTAAGTCCTTGAAAAGTATATTAACCAAGACATATATATATATATATATTAACTGTTAATACATTAGTACTAATTGGGTATATATACATTATTTAAAATGATTTTTGTTATTGTACAATGAAATTTTTATTTATGTAGGTGATTAGAACTTAGATAAAGGCGACAAGCTCACTACCCTAGCCAATTGGCCTACTTACATCTTCTACTGTATAATGGGATTTTGAGACTTGTTTATGAGAGAAAATTAGGGGTATAAATTATGATTTAATAACTATATTCTTGGGAAAAAGTAAGATTTAACACACACTTCCAATTGACAAAAAATGCTTTCTCAACGACATGACGTTTCTAGTTCTTACGGCCATTTTCCCAAGAAAACGACATCTGGCCACAACGGCAAACGGCCGTCGCGATGCCACCTTTGACATCTTTCTCCACAGAAAATGAAGCAGCGCGGTCCCATAGTTTGCTTCGCCATGGAGTTCAGACCTCGCAATTACAGTGCCGAAAAGCAAGCCCACGCGCTTCCGCGAGTAAGAGCGGGCGATCACCCTCTCTCCGCTCCATCGTCTCTACCTCACCTCCAGGTTCCAATCACATCGATCATATATTCAAATTTTCGTTATTTTGTTACCTCTGCCACTAAGCATCTGTTTGGTTGCATAGAAAGCGTAGGAAATTCAAATTCGTGATCGCAGATAGTAAAACAATTTTACTTGCTTGAGCAATTTGGTTTGTTAGACAGACTTGAGCTTGAGCTTGAGCTATCATCTACTTGAGCACAATTTGTTTTTGTTAATCATAGATGGATGCAATGTCTCATTTTTATTCTCTAAGTGTGAAAATTCCATGTCAAATTATAGTAAATCTAATTACTTATTTGGTCTTGTGCTTTTATTATGATATCTTTGAAAGTCTTGGATTGTTTAGAAATTGCAGTATTTTGATATAGGTTGAGGTCGTGGACCATGGGGATACGGAGTTTTTTGATCCGCTAAGAAGGTCCGATAACAATGCCGAAGCTGCTAGAGAGGATTTAGTAGACATTGAAACCAGTTCTGGGGCAGGGCTCTCCAGTGAAGCTTCTATTCAAAATCCATCTAAAGAATGGGCCTCTTTTAAGAGATCCCTGATGCAGAGGTTTCCAGTCTCCAAAACAGTTTCAACTTCTTCAGTAAGCATTTCATGCTTCTTGGTTTGTTTTGAGTTCCACATTCTGTGCTATATTCAAATTTTGTGCAATCTGCTGTGGCTTGATGGTATCTTGAGTAATTTTCAAGCTAGTATATCTGGGTTGCCTTTGTGTCTGACACCATTTTCAATTCTGTATATTTCGTAATGAATTAGAGTTTGATTCCTGGATGAATGCCACTTCAATTGTTGCTAGCTAGTTTTCAAAACAAAAGCATGAAATATCTTAGCAGGCGAGGCTTATGTTTCTGACATCGGTTTCAGATTCTATATGTTTTTCATATTGAAATAGAGTTTTATTTTTGGGTTTCCTGGATTAATGTTACTGCACTTGTTGCTGGCTAGTTTTCAAAAGTATGAAGTATGCTATGGGAATTCAAATTTTTTTTATCATATATCTCTTTTATAAGCTTCCCCATTCATTAGCTTTTTGATAAATCTTTATATTTTTCCCTAAATGGTATTATCATATTTTAAACTGGCCCAGCTATTCCCTCTCCTTATGTACCTTATTGAAAGCTGTAACCTACCTTGTAACCCTTTTTTTCCTTTTCTTAATAATTACAGATGTCCGATATGATGGTGAAAGGCAGGAAAAGTATGTCGGACTCCTTTCCTTTGTCTAACTACAAAGTATCATTTTCACCAGCTTTTTGTTGCCAATACTCGATGTGTTAAAGCAGCTATAACAATCACTTGGTTTTCTTTGTTAATGATGTGAATTTACAGCATATGAGAAATCTTCAACAAGTATGCATTTGGAGGAACTGGACGATCCAGAAAAATTTGCAGAAGAGGGTGGCAAGGTCATCACAGGGCAGGAATATGTTTCTCGGTTGCATGAACTTAAAGCTGAATTAACTCGTGCATGGCATGCTGATGATCGTGTGACATCCCTGAAAATATCAATAAAAGTAATTTTATTATTTTTTGTTGATAATTCGGTTTGCACAATATATCTTACCTCGAGAGAGTTTGTGGTATGAAAAAAGATTACATAGGTTACTATTTCATTTTATGCTGAAAACTTCGTTGCATCTTCATCCTTTACTATGAAATCATTTATGAAGTTACTTAGCGATATATGTGCTTATACTTGAGCTTTAATATTTCCATTTATTTGGCATAAAGCACTAAATTTTAGCTGTAGCCTCTTATGCAAAAGGTCATTTTTTTATGAGTTCTGAAAGGTCAACATGTTAGATTACCAATTCATGTTAAGAATCCATCTTGTCTGAGAATTAGGCCATTCTGAAGTTAATTTAGCCATACATGTTTATAACTCAAGCTTAAAGTTTTTCCTTCATTGCACACATAACCAGTTTTCTCATTTCCACTTTTATGTAAATTTAGTTTGTCTTAAAAAAAAAAGTTTGATAGGTCCATGGATCATATTACTAATTCATGTTCCTCCATCTTGTGAGAGAAATAGGTTTAGGAGTATATGCTGCTGCTTCTTTGTGTAAATGTTATTACCTTTTATCATTTCAAAAGCAATTTTTCTTTTGACAGGTTGCTAGGCTTTTGATGGATACATCTGTTTTACAATGCTATCCTACACTCTTTGCTCTTGCTACGGATATTTTGGATATGCTTGGGGATATGGTATGGGAACGCATCAAATTGAAAGCTGAATTTGATGAAGATGAAACCAAATTCTGCTTCCTACCAGGTATTGCTGTTAAATTTCTTCCTCTGTATCAGTTGTTTTATTTTCCTTAGAAGCAATACTTTTGAAGTCTTTTTGTTTGACGCTATTTCTAGAATATGTCGAAGTGTATGGAATAAATCTTTATGCATGTTGACATGGTTGAAAGCGAAACTTAACTTGCCTGATGATTTTGCAAAAAGCAGGGAAAGTGGACTGTCATATACATAACTTTAATACAGGACGCGATGTATCATAGATGCCCTGGAGAACTAGCAAACTTATCTGCCAGTCTTCCTTATCTCCACTATTGGTTATCGTTTTTGTTTGCACTCGTAACATTAATTAACTTCAATTGGTTTGCAGATTGTTAGTTTCGTTTTACTGTATCAGTTTTATGATTTTTTTTTTCCTGAAGTTTCGATTGGTTTACGGCAGAGAACTTTTCAGCAAGTGATGTTTGCTCTGATGCCAAAGAAACTTGCAATAACTGGTTCTGCAAAATTGGTGCTGTCCGAGAGCTTCTTCCACGCATGTAAGTTCTTGTTCATTATTTTTATGATTTTTTGTTCATTCTCTCTCTCTCTCTCTCTCTCTCTCTCTCTCTCTCTCTCTCTCTCTCTCTCTAAAAATGCTGTAGCAATGCATGCAGCCTTACTTTTGTTCTGTTCTAATGATGTTGTAATCTTTGGTAGTTTTCTTTAATAAATAAATGACCATGCATTAAAGAAACAGAGAAGGGCACAGGAACAAGGATGAGACTTTCTTCTGGAACAAAATGAGAAGGAAAAGATTTCATTAATATTTTGAGCTTAAAGCCTTAGATATTCTAAAATAAAATAAAAACAAGAACCAAAACTGGGATAGGGTGTTTAAGATATCAGGACTTGATTGTTACTGCCTGATTGACTTCCAATGTTTTTTATCAACTTTCTTTTTATGCTCTTTTACTTGTAGTTTCTACGTGCAAGAATTTCCTTCTTGCTTCTTCCTTCTGTCACATCCCCTTTTTCTAAATATGGAATTATCCAGGTATTAATTTGATATGAATTTCAGTTATTTGGAGCTGGCATTATTGCCTTGCTGGCGTTTCTTGGTTGACCAACCTCTTGACAGTCTCCGGCGCTTGGTAATGATGACGAGAGGGTTAGCAGATCCATTGGCATCTGCCTATTGCCGTCTGTATATGTCCCATTGTATGAGGAAGTTACCTTCACATTATACAGGTATATATTTTCTGTACTACATTTATAGTCACAACACAGATGATAAATTTACTGGTGACTGGTGGTGGATTGATTTGGTTCAATTTAAAGAAAAAAAGAGAAGAGGAACAGAGAAGACAAGAATAATGCAAATAGGATTAGTGAGGAAGGACACGATTATTCATGACGTGCCTTCCCAGTAGCACTTTGTGGCAGAAGGGCATTGATAATTGACCCAATCAGATGGGTTTAGTGACCTGTTGAAATAAAAAATATGTATGGCAGAACACTACTCATCTCACCAAGACACGTGGCCTGTTATATGCTTATTCTCATCCATTCCAATTTCCAATCATCACTATAATGCAATTGTAGGTAGGAGTTGTCTTGAAACAAAAATCCAATGTTTAGTAAGGTGCAGAGAAAATGGTGGACTGTAAACTGAATCAAAATTTCAGTTTGATTAACTTCCTTTTTGAACTAAGATAGATTGATGTTTGGGGTGTTTTTCAATTCATTTATCCTTGTTGCAAGGGGCTTTCAAATCTAGTGGTTATGAGCGTTTACCCCTTGCACCTGAGGTCCCAAGTTGATAACCCCCTTTCCCTGTCATTTGATGAAAAAAATTATTTTTTATCATAGTTTTGTCAGAGAACAACCTTTAGAAGAGTCAAAACTGATAATGGTTGAATGCATAAATAGCCGCTGGAAAGAATTTTTTTTTTGCTCTCAATACTTTATTTATAGTCTTTCTTAAAAGTTAAATTTTTTTTGCTAATTTCATAAATTATCAGTTTATTTTGGTGCTTGCCACTTCTATAGGTGATAAGGTTTACTGACCAGAAAGTTTGTAGTATAGGTGAAATCTAATTGTGCTCCTGCTTAAACCAAACTTATGCTAAAAGATGTATAACTTGGTCTCAAATTTATAAAATCATTCATGCATTCTAGCCTAGCTTGGACCTCAGATTGATAGAGTTCTTGAATAATCTATTTGAACCTTCTGTTGGTAAACAACATCCTTGTACTTTTTACTCTTACTATTTACTTCTAACAGTACTAATAATTAATACTTTACAGTCTCATGTTTCGCAATTATTTTACAGGATGCCTGCTCACTTGTGCGAATGACTTCAAAATTGTGTTGATGCGGGTCATATCAGCAGAGGAAACCAGTCATGGAAATTTGAGTGACAACAAAAGATTGCTTGTCGGTCTGATGGAACCCACCATTGAGTTTATCATGAAATGCATATTTAAGAACATGTCCGAGGTATGTACTGCATGTAGCAATAATACTTGTCTTCGGCACTCTATATTAAATGGCTATATTCAAAATTCCATTGCCCTGGATATATCTTGTTTTGAAAATATAGGAAGCAAACTTATGTGGTATTGGTAGTGCACGGTGCTTTAGGATTTAATAAGCATTAATATGCTGGTATGAACCCTTTGAAGTAATTATAAAGCAGAACATAATATTATACCATTTGAACAATGTCGGATTTGTTGGGAGTCTCATCTTCATTGTGCTCACTCCAAAGCCTTCTTTCATCTCTTAAAAGTTTTAGAGAATGTTTTTGAATATATCCAAACGTGATGCTGGTGTGAGATGAATTAGTTGGTAGTTGAATCTATCAAATCATGAATAGCTTTTGTGACATGAAGTAGTAGTCTTTACTGTGTAATGATGTAGTCATAATTTTAATCTGTTGAAAGAGACAAGTAGGTGATGTGCTCATTGAGCTTGGACTTGGGGACAACCAAGTGGAGTTGTTTGGAAGGTTCCCATATGTCTCAATTGTTCTTCATCATCTACTCAAGCAACTTCCATCGGAAGTAGTTAGCTCAAGGGCTGTGGAGATCCTTCGTCTCATTGAGTTAAGCAATGATGATTCCTTTGATCAGGTATTGTTCATAAGAAGGTGGTCAAGTCATAACTTTGGAACACGTAAAGCACTTCATTATTGATGTGTCACCCTTCCTGGGTTAATCTAGATGTTAGGTCCAAGTTTATCTATGAAAGACCGTCTTCAATGTGCAGTTCTTGAATCATCTCTGTTGCTTCATTTTTTTATTTTTTTTTTGGGTTGGGAAAGTGCTTGAATTACAGATTACTTGGATTTAGGCTGTGTGAAAGATCTCAAATTGACACTGCCAACGCTGTGGTGGACAAAGCCATCCAGGTATTTAGAGGGATCTGTTTCCAGTTGCTTAGTTTTTATTTTTCATTGGTTATTTTACCTTTTCTTTTTTAAAATTTCATAGTACTTCATTTCTGAGGAATCCGGTTAAGAATTTTCATTTTAAACCTAATTTATGCATTTTATTTGATGATAAATCAGGTTATTGTTCAATATGATGGCCTTGATGAGTACTTGAAGGTTGCGGATGCTTATGTGGATATTATCCTTCAAAATCATATGGTGCGTCTTAGTAGGTTTTCATATTTATTAGATGAATCGAAAGTGCCAATTGGTTGTAACACCGTTCTGGTTGACTGGTTCTTTGTTTACTTTAAATTAGTCTATTTTTTGTTGTTGTTGTTGTGGTTGGGGGGGGGATATGAAACAGAGAAATATGATATTACTTGAATGTGATCAAGCAGTCCACCAAAACAAAAAAAACAAAAACAAACACAAAAAAACAGAAAACCGCAATAAAACCAAACAGCAACTCATTGAACTCTTATAAACAACACTCTTTCAACCTTAGTATTTCTAAAGCTGCCTCCATAAGCAGTTGTCCTTATTGTTTAAACTTTGAGGAAGTAAGCTACAATAAATATTAGGCTTAAAACCCATTAAGACCCATCCCTATGTCTATGTGTAGGCGTGCTTGACGTGTGAGGTTTCCATGTTAGAAAAGGAATATACAAGTGGAGACATTAAGATTTGAACCAAGGTTTTGTGGACATTCGAGCTCCAATACCATACTGGAGAATTGCCGTGAAAGCTTAAATTGTAAGGAATTGGACCAACAATGTATACTAAACTTAAATTGTACTAAAGTGCAGCACTTTAGGTCTTGCGCAGGTAAGTAAAATGGAAACTAACACTTTGTTAAATCATATTGTCTAAGAACAACTCCAATTTCTTGCACAATTTAAATCATAATGCAAAATGTAATTTGTAACATGAATAGTGACTTTCTCCTAGTTTTGATGTAAGTTACACCAGAAAAAAGTGGAGTGCTCGTACGGAATATGAAGGGTAAAATAAAAGATTATGCAGTTTTGAGTTTCCTTCTCATCTGTATATATCAAGGGCAATTGATAAGAGAAATTCGGCTTGCTACTTATAAACTTAAACACTATTGACAATTCCCCCCACATTTAGTTAAGATTAATGGGCAATATGACGACGTTGAGCTGAGTTAATTGGAATGTCTTCACTCTCTGGGTTTTTTGGGACATCTCTTCGATGTTCTTGTTATAAGATTTTTATTCTAACTGTAATATTTATTTTTTGTTAACTTCGCATTGATGAATGCAAATGTGTGTATACCACATTAGCATCTACATGCTGTCACGGTTTTCTTCCTCTGAATCTAATTATATGCCAGGATGACCATCTGAACTCCATTTTAGAAGGTATTTCAAAACGAGCATGCAGTGAAGAGATTGCTGATGATGAAATGGCAACCTTGCAGTCCATCTTGGTGAAGCTTCTTTCTTATTACAAGGATTTAGAAGACATATTTTCCATGGTATGCTTTTCCTTGTACTTATGGTGCAGCTGGTTTCCTGGTTGTATTCTCTCTCTCCTCTCTCCCTCCTATCAGGCAGTGTTAATACCATGATGGCAAGGAGTTTTAAAGTAATGATCACCTTGCTTGTAGTTATATAATTGGTGTGTAGTTTTGAACCATAAGATCTTGTTGAACTACCCATGGGTAATTAGTTGTGCTTTTTATTTTGTAGAATCATTTTCTCAAGATCTTGGATCTAATGCATGGAAGTTCGCGAAGCATCGTCAATATGCATATCCTTGATATAGGGATAAGGTGCCTTTTTAGTTACTTTATATTCATTTTCTACTTTGTCTACTTAATGCCTCACCTCACTGTTATTGTGCCTTTTGAAAGACAAACATCGTCTGAACTTCAGAACTTTTTGAAACTGCTCAAATTAGAATTTTCTTTTTCTTTTTACTCATGTATATATGAATGATGTGTCCTTCAATTTCCTGGGAGCAGTTTAACGTTTTCTTATTCATTTGGCAGGAATGGTTGTATATGTGATCCACGAACCATACAGTTTCTTCTCGAAATTTCTCAGGCTCTACATCAGGACGAAAATTTTGGGAATCTAAAAGATGATACTAACCAACCAGCACGTTTGATTTCTCAGTTTGTATCTCTGGTGATTAATTTTGAACTACATAATAGAATGTTGTGACTCTTTTGTGGTAGCAATTCATATGATTGTCTGGTATTGATTGTTGCTCTTCATTGATAGGTTGATTATGGGGCAGAGATGGAGAGTCAGTTGGCATTCTTAGTTGAATGCCGTGGATATTTTGGTGGCATTCGTGGGCTTAAGGTTTTTTTGATTTCCTGATTATGTTTTGTTGTTAACTTCAACAAGTCCAATATCTGTTTTTAACGATAGTAGTGATTTGATTCTATGTAACTGCATTGAACTGTCTGATGATAAGTTTGGGTTGAAAGACGCAATGATGAGAAGTACTTGTTTTAATACCAACCCGGATAATTGATCGGAAGACAATTTTCCATAATATCAAATATATGTACATTCATTTATATATATTCCTTTCTACTGTTAATTCAACACTTAATTTACTTTCAGGAAACTCTTATTCACTCCAGTAATTGTTTAGCGATTAAGGCTTTGAAAGATGGGAATAGGCATCTTGGTTTTGTAAAATCCTGCATAGCATTTTCTGAAGTCACATTACCTTCTATTTCACCCCAGATTAGACAGTTAAATCTTTATCTTGAGACTGCAGAGGTAATGTTTTCTTCTGGTGTGATCATGTTGTGTATCAACTTAACCATATATTTTTCCTCATTCCTGCATTAATAGTTCAGGTAGCTCTACTGGGTGGCTTAATTTCCCATTCGGATGGACTGATTGATTCAGCAATCAACTCTTTGCAAATTTTAGATGTACTGGATGGTTAGTTAACCCTTCCTTCAAAGTGAAATTTTCATTTGACAATAGTATTTTATTCAGAACCACCGTTCTAGAACCCTCTTTACCCCCTCTTCAATAAAGTTTTAAGGAGTTGCTGCGACTTACCTCCTCCATCAACCAAGCATGCATTCAGACATGATTTGATGCCTAATAAACGGTCTTCAGTGATATGCCACAGTATTGGGCAGACAAAAAAATTCTGTAGATGTATTGAGAGAACTCTCTTTGTCAATTGCAATACAAATTGTCCAATATACTCTTGTCCAAAACTTAAGTACAGTATGGTAACAGGGCATTGTGCCATTCTGGTTCCTACATATCAAACCCTCTTCCTACTCTTAACTTCATCACATTGCATAACTATGTGTGCATGTTCACCTTATTGTACATGAATAATTTATACAAGGTGTATCACTGGTGTGACATAGATGTGTGATGCCCCTTGATGCTATTGATCACATTAACTTTCACTATCAATGGCCCCCATGCTCGGTGGTGTTCCATGCTAGAAAATCTGTGTGTATGTGTGTATATGCTGTTGCTTATTTTCATTTTATGTATATAAGCTTACTCACTAGGTATTATGTAAAGGCCAGGTGTATATATATATAAGGTAACTTCACATTCCATTGGGGTCATAGCATTTGAATTTAAAAAGAAAAAGAAAATTCTGGTTTTCTTGTGCAGGCTTTAGAACACCAATTGATGCTGATGGAGTACTCTCCTCAATTCAAAAATTATTTAGTCTCTTGGTTATGGTTCCAGGTTTTTACTATCTTCTTTTTTCCTTCATTTCCATTTTGCTTGTAGTTCTGTAATATCTCAATAATATGTAGATTAGGTTGCATCTGTATTTTATCTTTCTTATGGCCATCTTCTGAACAATCTATAATGATTTTTTTTTTTATGAACTGTGCCTGCAAATTAAAAATTGAATGCCTGCAATTTTTTTTAGGGTAGTCTTTTGAGGAATGCCTGCAAGTTAAAAATTGTCCTGCTTCTTATAAATGATTTATACAATGACCAGAAAACTTGGAAAAAATAAGGGAAATTTGCACAAATACCACCTGGACTATTAGGGGTGTGTGCATCTACCACCCAATACTTTTCTTTTGGCAGTTGGCCTCCTAAACTTCATTGTTAGTGTTAATGTGCCACCTCCCTCAACTTCCATCCAGTTTTCCATTAAAATACTCTAAAGACACCCCATCATGCTCTCTAGTCACCCATTCCCCACAATTTCATTATACATATCCAAATTTGTCCCTCAAATAAATTAATGAAAAAAAACACTAAAATAAAAAGAAGAACAAGGCCCACTCAAACTCTTCCCCTCCCAGGCATCCCCTCCACCGACCACCCCCCACCCCCCTCCCCTCCCCCTTCCCATTCTGGCCCCTCCCAAAAACCCACCTTCACGCAGGCCCCCCTCTCTCTTCAAGTTTCTAATTTTTCTCTGATCTGTTTTTTTATGAAACTCCTTTCTTTTTGTCCTTGGATTCTCAACTTCTATCAAACGCAAGTACAGATAAATCATATATCAAGACCTTGTGGCATGTAGAACAAGCCAAAATACAACACAAGTAGTTAAAAAATTTCCATGCTTCATGCGTCAACATTAAAGAAAGGAATTAATCACAAAAGAGGCGATGGTGCTGTGTGTAGGATAAGGTTGTGTAGTGTGAGTGTAGAGAGATTGGCACCCATTGTTGGGGTTAGTGCTTTGCTTTTGGCTCTGTGTGTGTGTGTGTGTGTGTGAGAGAGAGAGAGAGAGAGAGAGAGAGAGAGGGAAGACGGGGCTGGTAATTTTCTTTTCGAATTTTTTCTCATCTTTTTTCAGTCCAACAGAAAAAAATTTGTCTTTTAATTATTGAGGCAATTAACGAAATTGCCCTCGTAGAACACCCATGTGCACATTACATGACTTGATTTAACAGAAAATTGGATGGAGGTGGTACATTAACACTAAAAGTCAAATGTGGGTGGCAAATTGTCAAAAACAATTATTGGGTGGTAAATGCCTGCACCCCAAATAGTCCAAGTGGTATTTATGCAACTTTCCTGAAAAACAATAATGGAAGTCACACTATATGCCAAAGTCATCTAACTTTGGATTATGTAAAAAAGGATGACAGTACTTTATTTTTTAAAAGTTGATTCTTCTATTAAGGAGTTCAAACATTTTCATAAAAGGAATGCTAGAGAGACCACATTATTGTACCACCTCTCTAATGGAGGTAGGGCTGCTCACCAATACAAGTAGGTCCAAACTCCATTACAGAGGCGGTAAACAATGTAGTACAATAATATGGTCAACCTAGCATTTGCCTTAATATTTGACAAAGTATAAAACATGCCGAAGTATCATAAATTAATTAGCATTGTCCATTCACTTTTTGAGTTTCTGAGTTATCACCTGCCCAATCAAATCATATTAAGTAACATTTTTATATCTTTTATTTTGTATCTTTTCCAAATGAAGGTAATCTTGAGCATGGAGTTACGTACTTACCAAAGAACTTGGTGTTGCTGCTCAACTCACAGTCATGGTGAGCCTTAATGTTGAGAACCTTGCATCAATATAATTTGTACATACTTATTGTTTTGATGTTGTAAGATATTGTTATAGGATGACTCCAAGAATGAGGGTGAAATTTTTGTGTGCAATTGTTTCGCTGTTAGCGGCACTATCTCAACAAAATCTTCCTTATCATGCAGATAATGGAAAGGTACACAATTCAGTTCTTTGTGGAAATTCCTAGATCTCAAAAGTTTGCATTTGTCAAAGTTCTAAAAGTTAAAACAAACAATATTCTTAAATGCTAGGAATGCCTAGAAAATGGGGGAAAACATTACCTCTGTGTGCACTATCTTGTGCTTTTGCTATAGGTCTTGTATTTCATCTGAAGTTTCGTTATCTTGTGGCTGCTAATATATTCTATTTTTTATTTCTTCAGCTTCTAGGAAATGACGAATTGTTCTTTGGTGATCCATCATATCTGCATGAGCTTGCCTCATTGTGCCAGTTTGTTCTTCAGAACCTGGTTGATGCTATTCAACAGGAACCTTCCATGGTAACAATGACTTTCAATATGGGATTTCCTTTTTGCCCTTCTATTTTTGTGGTACTGATCTGTGGCAGTGATTGATTAAAACTTAGACTGCTCGTGGGAGCATGGCGCTTGAAGCTTGCAACTGCATTGCGTCATCTTTGATTGTAAGTTCCAGTGAAATTGCTGAACTGACTTTTTGGTAACCTTAGTGAAAATATATAATGGAAAGGAGGGATGAAGATGGGTGAAGGGAGGGTGGTTGGAGGGATGAGGAAGAAATGAAGAGAATGACTCAAACAAAAACTTAAATATAGTAACTTTTTTTAAAATTTTTAATTTTTTTTTAGTTTTCATATACATTTCTCACACCTCCAACCTCTCTCCTACCATCCTAACTCCACTCTTTCGTCTCTCCCATATATTTCCCCATTATCTCTAACCCCAAAAAAAAAAAAAAAAACTGAAAAAGAAAACGGAAAACCAAAAACGATGATGTTACCAAAAGGGCCCGAATAACACAATAATTCAGTTCATCAGTGGAAGATGTACATTAAATGCCCTACAAGTGTATGTATGCATGTGAAGTGGGATTCATGAGTGGCTGGACGTTGATCTTGTGATGCTTTCGACTTTGATTTTCTTCCTTGTCACACCTCTGAGGACTGCCAGAAAAAGGTTCTAATATGATGGCTTGATCACATAAATCTTGTATGTTGTACTGTATGTTTGTCATAGCTGCCTAGAGGTGTGATAGTGTGATAGTTTTACGGTGTGTTTGGACAGTGAAAAGAAACTTGGAACTTTGACAGATTTAGAGTGTCTAAAACGCCATATACTAATTTCCTTATCGGGATTCATAAAGAAAGAAATTCATAATTGTACTTGGAAAAGAACTTGGAATTTAGGGGTCATGCACCTATAGATTGATACCTGAACATAAAGATAAACTTCAAACTCCGTATGTAATTCCATTATTCTTCATAGGTTTGCAAAACAAAAAATTTCAAAAATTCTAGAACATACCATCGTTTTCAAATTTCATAGTACTCTTATACTCCATCATCCAAACTCATTCTTAGGCTCCAAGTGTCTTTTGGCTGCATAGTCAAACATTTAGCTCCTGCGTCCAACTCTTATTCGAAAGTTAATTTTCCTGTTTCCAGAACCCACCGTGGCTGGTGGCGGCCTTCAGTAACTGTATGGGGATCTGGAATTCCATATTTGGCCTCCAAAACCTGCTCATAGCCTCAAAACTGCTTAAGATAACCAGCTACTAGAAGCTATTGCTCAAAAGCTCTACGTCTTATTGGAGGCAATCTATATGATTAGCTTCCTACATTTCCCATGCTGATGCGGGGACAAACCTGGCTGAGGCAAATGCTGCTTAAGCAACTTTTGAAGAAAATGACTTCCTCTTCTTTGATCGCTGAAACAATTTAATGTCTGCATCTTTGGTTTCTTTGGTTTCTTGGACTTTCAAATCATATACAGTATTCATTTTCTCCCCTCATTGTCTTATTTGCTTTTGTCTACTCTATTTGGCAGCTAAGTCAGGAAATATCATCAATTTGCTCCAAACTGATAGAGACTGGGAAGTCATGTTTGAGCACAAACAATCGATATCTGCAATCGACAATTCAATTTATTGATCACTTGTCACATTCATCTGTTGCTGTCTGATTTTATGTGAATGTCTTCAGTTTGCTGTATCATCACTTGGCTTGGCGAATATTTACCTTAACTCGTTGACAGTGGCATTGTAGAGTAGCAGTTAGAAACTACACAAATATCTGTTTATACTCAACCTGTACATGTGAGTTATACAAACACAACGAAAAGCTTGTAAAATTGTAACATGCCAACAGAACAGACACAAGCCAAAGCATTTTTCCATGAGTACGAATTTGGTTGCTCTTGTTCTACTTCTGAATAATGAGTTACAGTTTCGTTCGAAATTTGCGAGTGTGGAAGAAATAATGGTTGGAATGTCTTCAAATGAAGCTTAAGTTCATCAAATTTATTCAGGCCCAAAAAAACAAAATGAAAAAAACTCAATTAAATCTTTACTAATCTAAACCCCAAGATTGATACCGTTGGGGACGTTACATGTACTACCTACAAGAACTCGATTTACAAGTGGACTTGGTTAGCTTAGGAAGTTCTGGCATGCAACACTCGCACAGTTATAAGATGTGACATTGGCACCCAGCAAAGCAAACCTAGACAGATACACCAGTTCAAGGTTAATATCATCAATGCCTTCAATGCCACAAATATCATCAATGCCTTCAATGCCACAAAATGTTTGTAGACGTTTTGATAAAATGATATTCTAAGCTACTCTAATATATAAGGAGGGAGATCCAACTCGAGTGAAAAGAGTGAACATATTATCTTGATAAATTGGTCTATCTTACGTGTCCGACGTTTTCGCTTTGAAATTTATCAAATGAAATTTGGTATTTGAATTTTTTTTTTTTTGGTTAAAGCCTGAATTTAACAATAAATAAATTTCATGAGTTCGATCAATGGTATAAACCTTTAGTAATCTAATAAATAAATAAAACATTTACGGGCATAAAATTGAAATTCAAATTAAATTATCGGGACGAAAGTAGAAACTCGTTAAACTATAGGGACGGGGATGAAAAGTGTATTCAGTGATCAAACAACAAAAACACAGAAAGAGAGAGTCAAAATAGGTCCACCTTGTCCTTTGTCGAATCCCGACCCTTGAGAAAATCACAATTAGGGTTTCTCTTGGTGTCTAAATCCTAATCCCGTCTCCTCTCTCTCTCTCTCTCTCTCTCTCTCTCTCTCTCTCTCTGTGCTCTGTCTCAAATTCCGACCCAATACGACAGTCGTGAAGAAATGGATCTAGAGGTGGTGGGCCGCCACGCTCTGTTCTTCGACGACGACGCCAGCGCCTCGTTCGTGAACTCACGCGACGCCCTCGTCGAGTGGAACTCGCTCTTCATCGACCGCTACGATGTTCGCCACCTCCTCTCCGGCCCTCTACCCCCTATCACGCGCCGACGACATCTCACGCGTTCATCCTCCTCGCCGCCGCCTCAACCTGATGCCGCTCTCGAGTTCGAGCTCGATCAGGAGCGGTACCTCGATTTACCGTCACCGTCTGAAGAACCAGAACAAGGTAAATTAGTCAAAATCAGTGAACAAGTTGTTAGCTTTTATTTTGAATTTAAGTAATTGTTTTTGTATTATTATAGTTTGGATTGGTCTGCATTGAATTAGTTAAGTTTTGGTTATTGAAACATAAGGAAATGATACTTTTAAGGGAAGAGAGTGGTGAAGCAATCGCTTTCATATTCAGGATTTGTTATTTGGTAGATATTGTATGGTTTCTGAGAAGAGGGATGTTGTAGAGGAAAATTAAGGGCTAAAAATTAGTGTGTTAAGATAGCACACGGGAAATAGTTGCATTAGTTTTATGCTTTATAGATGAATTTGCCATGCTGCTGTTTTGTTTGGTGCTTAGTAAGGTTTCATTAAAATCAAAATAGTTTTTGCACTTGAAATGCATTGGTTTTTGAGATTTTCCTGCCTGGTAATGTGGTTTTAACTTGCCGAGAATCCAATAAATATGTAAAAATTGTTTGGTTGCTACATGAATACAAACATTTATCTGCCTGAAAATAAAGAAGGGATTTGTGGGCTTAGCTTGATATTTGGCGTGCAACTATCAGATGGTAATAGAATTCATGGTGATTGAATTAAGTGTGAACTTTGCTTTATGAAGACCCCCCAGAAGAATATGCCCCACATAGACCTTAGGTCTTGATTCATTGGCCCTCTTGTTTTGTATCGCAATTGGAAATGAGCCAGATCCTGAGAAGAGGTGTTCTTTTCTTGCCTCGTTTTCTTGGGGCTGAGTGTAAGACTATGATTGAGAGACGGAGTTTGGTGACTATCTTGTATTAGTGCTATTGTTTTTGCATTATTTTTTCAGTTTGCAGGATGGAATATAATTTGCAACAGTTGCATATATCAGAGACACGAGTAAGAATATTTCTGATCTAACTGTAGCTTTTATTGTTATTTTCTTTTGCCTCCATGTTTTGTGCCAGTTGGCTGTGTGTATCAATGACGCCGCTTCGGGTAAAATTGATGTTTGTAAGAGATTATGATTATTAAGCCTTTTATGTCCAGATACAGGTAATGATCCAGAACAGGCAGATGCTGGTGGCTATCATACTGTTGGCTTCTCATATGGAAACCCAGATGAGTTCACTGAGCAGAAGAATAATGATACTGAGCCTGTTTTTCAACCAGCCTTTCCAGTGCCGGAAAGCTTAATTCAAAACCTTGTAAGCCTACTCCCTCATGTTTCCTATTTGTCTCTGTACAACTTCATATGACCTGGATATTATTGTTTGTTTGATAGTTAACAAATGCTGCCAGATGATAATTGCTAGGGTGCGTGTGTTATTCTAAGGCTTACCATGTCTAAGTTTCAGATGCTCGGAGAAGGCATGCGGTTCTTGTGACCCAAGGGGCTGTGCAGGTGGGATTAGGATTGTAGAAATTTACTGAATCTTTACTGCTTGTGAGCAAATTGGAAGAAACATATCTTGGTAGAGTTGTGTTCTCTGATATTTGTGGTTATCTGACATATGTGAGGTTCTGAGTGTTTATTTTAGGTATTCTTTTGCGGTATTTATTTGTCTTTTTATTTTGAGGTGAAATCTGCATTTGTGGAATTTCTCCATATTCTGAAAGATTTTTTTTTCTTTTCTGTTTTTTCTCCCTTAGCCTCCAACAGAAAAGTTACATCAGATCATTGCAAGAACTGCTACATTCGTCTCCAAGCATGGTGGGCAATCAGAAATTATTTTGAGGGTGAAACAAGGAGACAATCCTACGTTTGGGTTCTTGATGCCTGACCATCATCTTCATGCCTACTTTAGGTTTCTTGTCGATCACCAAGAACTCCTGGAGTATGATACTGATGGAAAATCTCTAGATGAAGAGAAGAAAGCTGATGGTGGGATTGACCAGACAGGTGGTGCATTGTCTTTGCTTGGTTCTGTATATGGGTCTGGAGAGGATGAGGATGGTATAATTGAGGATGCACCTGAATTGGGAAAGCTCAAGTCCGTCGAAGCTGTTAATGCTGTTAGTGCATCTGTTCCTCATGGATCAGAACAGATAGAATCTTCTGGAAATATAGCTGGGAAAAATGATATTGTTTCCAAGAGTCCATGTATTCCTTTGAAAGAAAAAGTTAATGTCATTAAACATAATCGCACAGTTAGCACAGTTAAAGGTGGAGCTATTAGTGGGACGAAGAAAGGGAGTGATGCCCCAGGATTGGTCTCCACTGCTGCCAATAAGTCACATGCTCCTGCTATGCCTAGCACACCCAAGGTTGAACTACCCATTTTGGAGCCACCGCCTGATCAAAAGAAAGTGGTTGAGAAAATAGTTGAGTTCATATTGAAAAACGGTAGAGAATTTGAAGCTGTTTTGATTGAACAGAATTGTAAACATGGAAGGTTTCTGTTCCTTATGCCATCCAACCAGTATCATTCTTACTATTTAACAGTTCTTCAAAAAGCTCAGGAGGTGCGTATGTGCTGATCCTGTAATGCCTTTAATGATTTTATGCTTTTTGATTGAGTTTCTTTTGATAAAAATGAAAGAATTATGGGTGCCTTTGCCCCCAAATTTGTGAATCATCCAGCTATTCTATTTAGGGTGCATATGTTCCTCTATATGTTGTCTTGTATTAGTAGGCTATTTTCTTAAGCTGCCTTGTGTTGTTTATCATTCATGTACATTTTGGATATCAGTTGGAAGTTATTAAATTTGTATTTGATAAGAAGAGTAACTCTCCATTGCACATAAGAACTGATGTACGTCTACCTAAAAGCCGTTGGGTTGCCAGCCTGCATATGGTTTACTAGCAATCCAAGGGTCTTTAAGTAGATGCAAATCTGTGTACATTGGAACATTGCTGTTTGTGAGAATATGTAAATTTGGATTTTGTGAGTTACCAGAGAGTTTGATAGTGGTAATTGTTTGAAGTCTAATTTTTTAGCGCATATAGAGGTTAAATCTATGTTGTGAAAATTTAGGTTTGTTTATGGCATTCTTCCTTCACATCCTTTGTTAGTATCTGATTGATTGATGCTGTATTGTTTCCATATTACTGATATTTATGACTGTCTCTTTTCCTGCAGTCCAAGTTACCTGGCAAAGGATTGGTTTCTGAGAAGCATGAGTCAGTCGGGCATGTAGTGGACAAGAAAACTGCTAAGGAAGGTGATACCGCCTCATCAGGATCTGCTGGTCATGATCTACCCTTTGATTATGACAGGAAAGAGAAATTTAAGATGGTAATTAGCAAGTTAAAGAAGGATGGACATGATCCGCCTTCTAAAGCTAGCGAACCTCAGTCTGGAGTCAGTCTGGATACAGCTGCAGCTATTCTTCAGGCAGCCACAAGAGGCATCAAGAATCCGGGTCTAGAGATATTCCCAAAGTCATCGAGTGGTATAGGTCAAGGCCATAGCAATGAGGGTGTGCGAGATTTGAGCTCAGGGAGTCTACATGCATCGCAACTTCAAACTTCCGTTCAAAAGGAAAATTTTTCTGGGGAGCCTCGCATTCCTGTCCCTGTTGCCAAGGCTATTGCAGAGACGGCTGCGCTTGCAGCCGCAAATGAGGCTGATTCCTCTGAAGCATCCTTGACCAGAGAGCAGAAACTGAAGGCTGAGAGATTGAAACGAGCAAAGATGTTTGCAGCCATGATAAAAAGTGGATCTGCACCATTGAAAAGTGAATCATTGCGTGGCTTATCGGCTGAACCACCAGAATCTGGGATTTCCTCTTCAGGTAATGAGGTTGTAAATCTTTCAGCCAAAGAAAGAGAAGGCAGTTCAGTTCCATTAGAAGCTGATATTTCAGATAAGGTTGAGGAGTTTGAGAAGAAGAATTCTGTTGATGATTGTAACGAGCGGCGATCAAAGAGGAGCTACCGTGCCAGATCTAAAAGGCATGAAGGAGAAGAAGAAAGTGACAATGATTTAGAACAAGAGGCAGAGGAGGAAGAAGATAAAAGGGGTCACAAACACTCAAGGAAGAAGCGTCGGTCTCATCATTCTTCAGAACATAGTAGGGATAGGCATAAACACAGAAGGCATTCCTCTTCTAAGGATGGAGATTCTCGGCGCCATCGTAAGCATGACAGTTATGATGATGAGAAGCATCGGCACACGCGGAGGAGGCATAAGAGAAATACCTCTGATGATGAACATCAGCCTCGAAAAAGGAATAGGCATGAGAGTTCCTCTGATGATGAGCATCGGATTTCCCAACGAAGGTATAAGCATAGTGACTCGTCTGATGATGAGCACCAGCATTATAGGCGGCGGCATAAGCACGATAACTCCTCCGAGGATGAGCATCTGCACCGCAGCAGATCGGGAAAGCATAGGAAACCCGAGCCTGAAAAAGAAGCGGATTTAGAAGAAGGGGAGATCTATACAAAGGTAGATCAATCAAAAGCTAGTGAGGGTGATCATGCTAATAGGGAAGCTTTTGTGGATTTTTCGAAGTCGCATCAAATTGGAAGAGCTCCATCCCATCCCTCTCAAGCTACTGAGGTCTCGGATGATCTCAGAGCCAAAATCCGTGCCATGTTGATGGCAACCTTGTGAGAAAGGCACGATTGTAGGTTTCATTTGTTGTAAAAACAGTTCAAACAATGTCTTGATTTTATCCATAACCCGAATATCATTATTCTGAGTTCGAACTGCAGACTGCTGCCTATCAAGTCCTATCCTAGCCCCTGCTCAGGACTGTTGTATCTTCAAGCTTTTCAATTTACAGAAATCCCAAAAATTAACATACATGTAGAACGGATCAATTGCATAATTTGCATCAAGTTTTTGTTATTCACACAAGCAAATTCTGTATGGTACTTATATCTCCGCTTATTTTATTAATTTGTTCAAAACCTTTTAAGATAACTGATAAATTTTTTTAATTAACAAAAGAAAACGAAGGTGGTGATTGCAACCATAGCTGGTATGTTTTGTATATAGTTTAGGTTTTAAAGAAAAAAATGTTTAAAAATTAAGGATTAAATAACTTTTTGGTCACTGGTTTTACATGAAAATTCAATTTGGCCACTGAAAAAAAAATCTAGCCAAATTGGTCATTGTGTTTCCCAAACTTTACAATGTTTAGACATTCCGTTAAGTGTAGTTTCTTTTTTTAGGAAGCACATTCAGTTTCTTTTTTAGGAAGCACGTTTAGTTTCTTCCTCCAACTCAATGAGTTAGGGTATATTGTGCTATTAGTGTTTAACAAATTAGGGAAAATCTTGGATTGAAATAGAAATTGTGAGGTATAAGGTCATGGATTGGATGCTATATTGAAGCCTGAATCAATTGAGTGAGAACTGTATTGTCACTTCGGATGACAAGGAGACGTATTCAAGGTGATAGAACACCAAAATATATTGGTAAGTTGTTGATTTTATTTTAATTTGGTTTGGATTTATTTATTTTTCTTATACCTCATAATTTTGATTTCAATTCAAGATTTTCCCCAATTTGTTAAACCCTAATAGCTCAGTATACCTTAATTTGTTGAGTTAGAGGAAGAAGACTGAAGGTTCTTTCTAAAAAATAAAAAATAAAAACTATACTTAATGAAAGATAATAAAATATCTATAAATTGTAAATTTTAGAAATACAGTGACCAATTTGATTAAATGTTTTTCTCATTGACCACATTGAATTCCAAAAAAATATTTAGCCTAAAAATTAATGACAAATTTTTTGGAACCTAGTATAATGAGAAAACTTAAGGTTGGAAAACTGGAAACCGTTTGCATAAGATCATATGCCAAAACCATTGGCTGTACAGAATTCTCTAGGAAGAAGAATGAAGAAAAGACAAAAAAAATAAAAGGGTCTTCATTAGTCAAAGGAGAGGACAGGTGAGGGTAGTTGGAGGAGGAAGCCTAGTCGGAAGAAGGTCAGTCGTGCCAAATCCGAATCTTAGAGTATCTATAGTGGAGGGTGTATTTTTGGGGGTGTAATGCCATTTTTACATTCCCTTTACACCTCTTGGGGGTGTGAATATGTTTTTTGCTCCAATGAGAAACGATGTAAATCCAAAGATGCATATTCGATTTGTTTGTGATAATTCTTTTATGTGTGTTTTTTTTGTATGTTTTAACTTTTTAAAATTAATTTTGTGCGTATTGTTAGATTTATTTTATTTTTCCAAATAAATGGACCTAAAAAAATTTAAATTTGGAGAACATATGATTTTACCTACAAACTAACAAAAAAATATCTATGTAGAAATCTGGGCCATTGGAAGTGCAATGCAAATTGCATGAAATCTAGGCCTTCCATTTTGAATTCCAATCCTTCTCTTTCTCTTTTTTTCTTGTGACTCCCACTTGCAAAGGATGTAAAAAAAGATGCAAATGTGCATCTAATTTTACATCTCCATGGTTGTGATGTATTTTCACAACCATTTACATCTTTCCATTAGAGATGATTCTGACTACAAATGGTGTATATTTAACATACACCTCCTTATACACCATCCCATTATGAATGTTCTTACTTGCATTGAGCACTCCAAATACCTTCTTCTTTTTTTTGGGTGCAGAATTACCCTTAAAATAAAATGGTACTTGAAGGCTAATAATGTCCTAAAGGAGGACTCAACCTTTGACAAAGTGAGATGTCCTATGCTTCTAGTAGGTCTTCAGCGTCAGAGTTATATTTGCGATCTTTGACTAATTTAGTTGGTCAAGGACCAAAACTTTGAAGTACAATATAACATATTGTATTAAGATATAAACAAGTAGCTGCCTTGAAAATAATGTTGCAAGACCGATTAAATTGTCTTGCCAATTGAGAGCTTGAGAAAAATGATATGTTCACTTATCGGGAATGGCTACGAGAAGAAAGATAATTATTTTAGTTAATAACTTTCCCATTTTTATTAATACATATGGAACCAGACAATATATGGGTCTCATTTTGAAAATAGTAATGCAATACCGTCAAAACTAGGAATTAGATCAACCAAGGAGGCTAGTTGATTCAATTCAAATTCCTTATTTTCTCTAAGTTCTCCGATTCCTTAATTACTTCTCTCATTCCAAGTAAGTAAACATGATTGGTGGGAATTTGGTCTAATAAGAAAACTCGAGTATTGTCTAGCTGTAAATTTTATCACTCTATGTTCAAACCTTTAACAAACGTGAAAGGCCTAATACAAATGCTTGCATATATGATTCAAGATTCCCATTTGGTTCGCGGAAAAGATTTGATGGGAATAATTTCTCATGTCTTTTCCCCAAGGTATGAGAAATTGAAAATTTTTTCCCCATGTTTTCTAAAGCTAGGAAAGTAATCAGGAAATACCACTTTATTTCATTTTCTATGTTTGTTTTGCATTTTGCATTGGAATATAAAACAAAGTTTGTTTAATTTTTTAATTATACCCATATGAAATCAAATATATAAAAAAAAAAAAAAAAGAATGCATTTAATGCTATATTATAATTCTAAATTGTTAATAGAGACAAAATGGTCATGAAAAATGTGCATTTAATGCTGCCCTATTTTCCCAAAGTTTCTCAGGAGAAGGGAAAATGAGAACATAAGGAGGGAGGAGGGTTACATTTTCCCTCCTATTTTTCCATGTGCCAAGCAACCGCTTCCCATGTCCTGAATTTACCAAACATGAAAAAACAATTGATTTCCTATCCTCAAGCCTCTTTTCCCATAAACCAAACGCAGAAAGTGGAAATTAAAACCACTTATTTCCTTTGCTTTGACAAAATTGTAACTCCTATATTAATTAATTTTGGTGATCCAATCCAACCCGACGGGGGCTCTTAATTTGGCCACCATCTTGGTCCAACCTTAGCCCCTATCAATAATGAATATTTCCCTACCAAATGTATCATAGGGTAGAGTACTCTTTTTCTTCAATATAATGTTTTTCTGCTCTCTCAATGCTGTCTTATTAAATTCCACCGTCTCTCACTACAATTTTTTCAAACTCTATAAACTTTTTCTTTAATATTCGACCTAACTTTTTCTTTGTGTTACTCTGCAAGTAATTGCATGCCATGCTGAATTGAATCTTATGTCAACACGGCAAGCTTTATTTGTTCGCATTTGGTAAGCATTTTTCTTGTTTATAAAATTAGGGCAAGCAAGCATTGAACCTCAACAAAATAATTTATTAGTCGGTCAAGTTTCAACCCCTTTTCTAAAAAATTATGCCATTAAATTTTATTTTTGATTGGAATTATGCCGTTGACGTTTGAGGTAGTACTTTGTGTTATGAAAATAATACAAACATTTAGTGGCTTTTTCAAAGTCATCACATATAACTCAGAGAAACGTACTAACTTTGGGATGGAAGAATAAATGGAAATATGAATATAAATTTGTTTTTGAGTAAATATGAGACACAACTAATGTGGGTATTTTCTTTTTTGCAATAAATTATGTTCGCCACCACTTGTTGGGATGATTCCTTTTTCTTTTCTTTTTTGGTTGGTCTGAACTTGTTGGGTTGATTCCATACAAGAAAGTTTTGTATGCTAATTACATATTTTACAATAAGAATAGCCACCAAAACCTTTCGCAAATTGTGGTAGAAATGGGGAGGAAAGGAGATCTTGCGATTGTTTGGACCAGGCTGTTAACACTGTTATGTTAACGGAGGTGTCAAAAAATTGAGATAGGTGACGGGGAGGACACAGGAAAAATGGGAACAAGAGAAGTGAGGAGTTAGGATTTTTAGATTGGAAAGAACAAAATTTATAATTTATAATAGTAAATGACTTTATAATCTTAAATGAGGAGGCCAACACTGTCATGCGCAATTATATTAAGCTTGAGGGGGCTATCTATGTGCAACTATATTAAGCTTGAGGAGGTGCACGAAGCATGTCTCATGCGATGCTTCTATGGCTTTAATTTTAGGAGGATATGCTATAAACTTTCTTGTGTCATATGTTAGGGTATGTTTCTTATCACTTTTGAAAAATAAGTTTAATTTCATCGTTTATAGAGTGAGATAATGAGAATAAACACCAAATCGATTAATAATAAATCCATATATATAACATATCAAACTATCTAACAAACACGAGCATCAATCTTAACTCTACAACCATTTAAAACTTGTGAGCAAGCTTTGCCAACTAATCCCTTTTAGACTTGTCTTTAATTAAGCGAAGGTTACCCATTTTGTAGTCTGACTTAAAGTAGTACATGTATATATATATAAGACTCTTTGAATGGACCTCAAGGCTGTACTTAATTGGACAAGTGACTTTCCCCAACTTATTAATCAAAAGGTGCCTAAAACCAGCCATATCAAAATCAAAAGGTTTCACAGCCATGCATGCAGAAAATAAAAAGTTGATTTTCTAGAGTATTCTGCAGTTTTCTAAAAGTGCAGTCATATTTATTCACAATTATACAAGCAATATGAGTAATTATATGTAGAGTGGTCCTAAAGTAGAACTGAATAGTTATTGATACTATGTAGTCTCTATTAGTTTGCCTCTCTTTCAAATTAACTTTCAATACTCACCAACCACAATGTCGTTGGTGCCATTCAAACCTCAAGTTTGGCAAAATCCACAGATTTTAAATGGGTTAGAATTTCTCATATTCAAGTTTGTGTTGTCTTATTATAAACGAAATATGATGAGAAATCTTTAACATATGTAACAAAAAAACCTTTTTAGAAAGGAGAATATGGACATGATTCAGTCTTAATGCGTCGGGCGGGGTGAGTTGACTGTTGAAAATTAATCTATATGATCATCCTTAATTTTCATATGATAGGCGAAGTCAATTATTTACACGAGCATATATAATAATACTTAAACTATGTAAGAATATTCAAACGCAAGCAGTTCAAGTGATTAAGAGTATTTATCCCTACATCAAGTGGTTAAAACACATTGACGTTAAAAAAAAAAAAGTACAGTTATATATAGAATACATCCATGGCACCATATTTTTTCCTTGAATAACTTTTGAACTATTTGTCATGTATATTGCCTGTATATAGATATATAATATTCAAGTCTAAGTCTGCTTAAATTGTTGGATGGTCTCCGATTCCATATCCAGATTCACATAGACAACATGAAATGAAAATGTGAATCCAGACTCACAGAGGATATAACTTTTTAGACTTTCCGTGATATTGGAACATTCTAATAATTTCTATTTCAATTATTACGGGACGGAGGCAAAGTATGAAAAAGTGAGAAGGTCGTGACCATATGAATCTAAGAGATAAGATAATATTGTGAGCATAGCATTTCCAAGTTACGTCTTTTTTTGTACTTTTGACTTCATTTGGATGATGCAATGTTGGGATATATATTCATCAAATTAAGACTTGAGACAGATAGCGACTTACTTTTCTTAATCAAAATTATTGATGGATTTATATATTTTTTTTAATGCATACACAAATGTGTACAAAGGGAATTTTGGGATCATATAATTGTATGATAATATGAACACTCATTTATTTATTTATTTTTTATGAAACTTGGAAACTTGATTAGCATTAGCCAAATATCTCATGTGAGGAATCAATTAGAGAATCAAGAAACGTGGCAAGTCGAGAGGAGAAATCACCAAACTCTATTTTTAAATCATAATATAAAAATGCTAACTACGTTTTTGTCGATTTTTGGTGATATTATTGGGAGAGAGAAATTTAGATACAGATCCTCATATGTTCGGTTAATGCACTTAATCATTTAAATTACAAGTCTCTTTACTATTGATCCAATTATTTATTTAAAAACTAAGGAAATATACACATTATCTTAATTGTAATTAGTCGCTATTCTATGAGAAATCATCATGCGCAATGGTAAAACCACATGCATGTTAGTATGATGCTACAAATTTACCCTAATCAAATTATAATAGGTGTACTATATTAGGTTTAGAAACATTATAGTGCTACGTGGCGTTATCAATCAACTCATGTTAGATTATTTATTTCTATTTATTAATATTGTACTATAGGTTCCTAAAATATAAACCATGTTGGTTATCCATATTATAATACATGTGTCGATAAAACGAATATTTCTCCACATCAAAGTTTCATCGAGTACTACCGTGACATACAAATTACTTTTGTTTTACATATTTTTCCTCTTTCAACCAATCCATTACGTATATACTTCATTTTCTCAACTGCTATAATCATATCACATTTCACTCGATTCATCGGGTGACTATATAATGACAATATTTGAATATTGGAACACCTTACCTCACCAAAATTACTACAATTAACTTCTTTTGTACGCCTTTTGTTTTCTTTGATGATTGATTTGATCCAAAACGAGGGCGGTCAAAGAAAACATAAATGGGACCCAGTATAGTCGCAAGGGAGCTTGGCCGTCTATATCGTTGACTCTGCCTTTTCCTCCCTGCACATGGATTGCGCCGGACCAATAGCCCCAATGCACATCAGGAATCAATCAAACTCACTTCTTTGACACACAACTACACACAACTACATACATTCTTGTATTTTCTCTCCAACAAAATTAGCAACATTTCTTATCTACCAGCTCCTTTATACTTTTCCTGAAAAATTTCAATGAGTTTTATCATTATCACTTGAAAATTTTCAATGAATTTTATCATTATGATTAAGCCCTAGCAAAATTTCCATGAATTTTAGGTATGAGATAATGTGAGGTTGAACGAAAACCGCCATAACAAATTGCAGGAACGCTTAAAAATATACCATTAGATATTATTCAATAATTTTAATGTTATAATACTTTGCAACCATTAGATGATCTCCGACCATCGTTGCAAATAGACGCTTTATTTCTAGGTACTTAAGCGAGTGCATTTGATCAGGATGTGCACTTCTATATCTCCTTATTTTTTCATTAGGGTAGAGTTGAGATGACCATTTTGGAATGCCAATAACACCTATTAGTGAAAACTAATTTTCCAATTTTTTTTTAAAAAAAATCTGTAATAATTAAGCATATAGGTCTTATTGACTTGTGCTAGTAACATGCATGTACCACCCTGCTGCTTTTATCCCTTCCCACAATTGTTCTAAAGGAAATGAAAAATAAAAAAATATATATAACAGATGGAAAGAAGAGTTACCCCCTCTCTCTCTCTCTCGCGAATGTGTAGCCACGTGGTGGCTTGACGCACCACCTGACCTCACTCCTCTATTCTCTACCATATTTCATGATGTTGTTGTATGTTAAGATCGATCTCACTCATTTTCAGCATACACATGTTGGTTGGTCTTAGTCCAACCAAACCCTTTTAAAGCCGAGTCTATTGCATCTCTTATGACTTCAAACTTCACTCTTTGGCCTTCGTTTCTCTCTCTTCTCTCTCTCTCTCTCTCTCTCTCTCTCTCTCTCTCTCTCTCTCTCTCTATATATATATATATATATATATATATTTTTATTTTTATGGACAAACCAAGACGACTGCCCTGTCCACAACAGCTCTCTTTTTCTTCTTCTTCCTACCACCAGCAGCAAACCAAATCCTTCACATATAGAAATAGACTGAATTCAATTTAAACCCTCCAAAACACCATTTCATTCATTTCTTACACAAACCATGGAATCTGCAGCTAGGGATCATTCGATTCACAACTGCAGATCAATCGAGCAGCCTCTACTTTCTCCGGAAACAGCCGTTGATCACGATCATCACGGGAAGCGGATTGTTGATGAGTTGGACTTCTTTGCTGATAACAAGGGTCGTCTGATGGAAATGAGAGATCAGACGGTTGAGGTTAAAGAAGAAGGCGCACATGATCATCACGGCGTTGGTCAAGAAAAGCAACTACCCGACGTAAATGTATGAAAAGTTCTAGTCATATAGTTCGTCCAATATATTTACCGAGTCTTTTTTTTTTTTTTTTTTTTTTTTTTTTTTCTTTCTTTGAATTTCTTACGCCACCTGAATTAGTGCTAATTGTTTTTGTTTTTCATTTTCATTTTTTTTCATGGTTTTGATTATTATAGACTGGTTTAAATCTTCTCACAACATACACCAGTAGCGACAAATCATCCATGGATGATGGAACTTCATCGTCCCATAATATGGAAGACAAGCATAGAACAAATGAGGTAGGCACGTATATATAAATGGAATATTTGGACAGTTTTTTTTTCTTTTCTTTCTGGGGCTAAATAATTACGAACTTTACGAGCTTGAATTACTATTAATTTTGGTGGTTCATTAATTTAGATGAATTAATATATATTCATGTGAGAAATTAATTTTGGGTTTTCATGCAGTTGGCAGTTCTTCAGGCTGAATTAGGCCGTATGAGTGTAGAAAATCAACGGTTGAGAGTTATGATTAGCCAGGTGAACAACAATTACCAGGCATTACAGGTGCAGATTGTGACACTGATGCAACGCCAGCAAAATCAAAAGGCTGATCATCAAACTCCAGAACAACACAAGGTATATGTGTATATATATATATATATATTAATCTGATTCCTTGACTACATAATATATATTATTTCTTTAATTTCACTAATATCCGCAACTTCATGGGTTTGCTTAGATGATCAATAATGGATCAGTCGTGGTAGAAGAGAAGCAGATGATGAACGGGTTCAACCATATTGTTCCAAGGCAATTTATGGATATGGGCAGGGCTGAGAAAGATGAGCTTTCACAGTGCTCTTTGGAAGGCTGCAGATCCCAAGATTGTTCCGGGTCGCCTCCACGAAACGACATCGTTGAGTCAATGGAGTGCGGCAAGAGTACTAGTCATGTACTTCACAGGGATCTTAGTGGAAGAATTAGTACTACTAATGGGGGAGAAGATAGCCCTGACCAAGAGTTTCAAGGGTGGGTTCCTAAGAAAGTGTCCAAGATGATGAGTCCCAGGGACGTGGATCAAGCCTCATCGGAAACCATGTCCATGATTAAGAAAGCCCGCGTTTCTGTTCGGGCACGATCTGAAGCGTCCATGGTAAGAAACTATCATATAGTTGAGATTTGTTTGTCAAACTGTATACATAGACCATTGATCGATCATGTTGATTCTCATCTGAATGTGTGATACAGATTATAATCTTCAATATTAGTAAACGTATTATAAAATTAATTGGAAAACTCGGAAAGAAATGTCTTCTTAATGAGATGGGTGTGGACAAATTATGCAGTACATATATATTCAGAAGCAAGTACTTTTCTGATCATTTCAAAGCACACCTCAATAACCCAAACAGAAAACAGGAAATTAAAACACACGTGCTTCATCATCCTAATATCAAATTCTCTTGCAGATATCTGATGGATGCCAATGGAGAAAGTATGGTCAGAAAATGGCTAAAGGAAACCCATGCCCTCGAGCTTATTATCGTTGTACCATGGGAACTGGTTGCCCAGTTCGCAAACAGGTACATACTCTCTTTCTTGTTCTTGGGTTAACAAGTACATACCTCTTTCTTGTTTTTAGATTAACAGTTTGACAGCATAACATGTTAATAACTGGACCTAATTGGAATCGTAATTGACAGGTGCAAAGATGTGCAGAAGACCGAACAATACTTGTAACGACCTACGAAGGCCACCACAACCATCCACTCCCTCCTGCTGCAATGGCAATGGCGTCTACAACATCAGCAGCAGCATCAATGCTACTATCAGGCTCAATGCCTAGTGCTGATGGCCTAATAAGCTCAAACAGCTTCCTGGCAAGAAGTGCCCTACCAAACTGCCCACCAAGTTTGGCAACACTCTCAGCTTCAGCTCCATTTCCCACTGTCACATTGGACCTCACTCGAACTCCAACTTCCTCAGAGATGCCACTTGGCCAGCCAAACCAGCTGCCTCCAAGTAGTTTTCCTCAAAACATGATGTCTATGCCACAAATTCTAGGTCAAGCCCTTTCCAGCCAATCGAAATTCTCGGTTCTCGATAGCTTTCAGGGATTGGATAGCGCTACACACTCATTGGCTGACAAAGTCAATGCAGCAACAGCGGCCATCACAGCTGACCCTAACTTCACAGCGGCTCTGGTAGCAGCCATCACCTCTATCGTTGGCAATGTTCATTCAAACAATAATACCAACAACAATGTTACAACAAGAAACAATAGTGACAGCAATACGTGAAATTAAAGTCGTTTTCTTTGGTAATAATAATAGATGTGCACAGTTCAATTTTTCAATATTATCACTTGAGATTAATAAAAGATTCTCATTGATTCAGTATCTTTTTAATTTTCATTCCAATTTTCTTTTGAATAAAAGTGATAGTCTAAGCTAGAACCGAGAGGGGGATTTCTCAAACTATTAAGAGCACTTCCACCCATCGTGCCATGGCAAAGGGCAAGCACTATTCACGTGACTAGTGCCTGCCCTAGCAATATTTTTTATTTGCTTTTTCACCCATTGTCATGGCAACCCAAGGACAATTACTATTCACATATGATTAATTTTATTTTTATGTATGAGATTAATAATAAAAAATTGCTAGGTATGTATAAAAAAAATATTCTAAATTTTTTTGGTAATTTTTCAGATTTTTTTCGATTTTAAAAAAAAAAAATTATTCGCTGATGTCAGCGCTCTCAAGCAACAGTTCGGGCTTTTCTTGCCTTCGGGCATGCTCAATCTCAGTGGAGCCCACCATCTGCCTGGGCTGAATTTGTGAGATGGGGTGGGTTTCTTCAATTTGGGGGGGCCTTTTGCTGAGGCTGGGTTTTGTGGTGGAAGTGCTCTAAGGTGTTATTGGAGTTCGAACCTGAGACCATTTGTTTACAAATCAAGGCCCCATACTAGAGCATTGACATTCTCATTTCAATTTTCAATTTTCAATTGAGGGATACATATTTACATTTTTATTCAAAAGAAAAGCGTATGTCAAAGAATTTTAAAATTAATAGCCCTTATTCAAGAAAATATGGGAAGCTCAAATATGACAACGAAAGTTTTGGAATTTGTTATAGTGAGTGGAAGGTTTCAACAATACACAAACACACATATATATAGTCCACTAATTTATTTTTTACTTTTCCCTTCCCTTATAGAAGACAAACAATTTTCTCATAAAATACATAACTTACGCCTATGCCAATTGCCAATTGTATTGTAACGAAAAAAAAGAGTCCCCAATTGCGGTAGCATGATACTAATGAACCCAAATCATGCAATTGTTTGTAAGTCTCTCATAGATCAGTCATACCAATACAATTTCGTATCATATCAATCGTGTTGGCATGCATGATTTAAAGAATCCAAATCTTGCCTTGTTTCATGAAATTTTTTCACATCCAGAACCTAATTTTTTTTATTCTCATAGAATTTAGTTTTGGTTCTTCTAGAGAATATAATGGAAAGTTCGACAAAAAAAATGACATTCTTCATGGACATTAATGAGGAACAGTTTCGATCTCTTTAACTACAAGAGTCCAAGATATTGTGGTCACTCACCGTTGGATATTAATCCAATAGTTCAAAAAAGTTTCTTAAAATGAATGCAAGAGTAAGTGAACCGTTGAATTTACATCTAACGGTGAGTGACCACAAATCTCTTGAACCCCTGTAATCCAAGAGATCGGGACTGTAATGAGGAATTTAAATCAAAGAAAGGCCAAACTAGTATAATCACCCAAACAACCAAGGTTTAGTTTAAGGGAAAATTCTACAGCAGGCCTGGTGCATGGATGCGCCCACTGTTATAGACCATTACATGAACAGTTGGTGATGTGGAGTTATCCACACCGTTCAGTTAGTTAGCGGTTAAATCAGTAAGACATTTGAAATTGAGTTAGGGGTGGGTTTCTCTTTTCCCTCTCTCTTCGAGTTCGACTCCTTCCAAAGTCGCTCCTCTCCTCCTTCTGTGACGACGAGACAGCGCCACCAACACAACTCATCTCCTCTCAGGTATCTCTCTCTTTCTTCTCCATAATTGTTTCTCTCATCTCTATATCTCATGGTCTCTCAATCTCTTTCCCAGGCTTCGTTTCAAAACCAAACCCATACCAAAAATCTCAGCCCCAATCTAAACCCCCATTTTGCTCGATCCCTGCCGTCTATCTCTCTCTCTCTCTCTCTCTCTCTCTCTCTCTCTCTCTTAATCGTTTCAGCCTTCACTCTCCGTCTCTCACTCGATTCTATTTCTCTATAGCTCTGTTTTGCTCTCTCTCTCTCTCTCTCTCTCTCTCTCTCTCTTAGATACGAGCACCAAACTTGGGTGGGCACAAATCTGTGAGCGATGGGCATCCTTTGAAATAGAAAGTTTAGGGTTTCAATTTTGTTAAACTGAAACCATCTTAGCCAGAAAGTTTAGTGATGGGCATCCTTATGGGCATCACTCTCCCTATGCCAAAAGATAATTTTAATTATTCAAGGTTTGAGTTTTCTAATTTATATTGTAAGTTTTAGGTTTTAATTTTGCGCTATGGTCTGTGCAGGTTTTCAACTGTTTAATTTGTATTTGGACCATTAATTTGGAGACAAGGTGAGGATTTCATATTAGTAATGTCAGCTTCTCTCTTATCTCTTCTGTTTTTCAACTTGAATTTATAGAATTAGGGTTTGTTTGCTGTTAATTTGGTGCTTTTGTTCTAATTGAGCTGTAGGAGGTTTGTGAGGTAAATTGAAATGCTTGATAGAGGATTTTAGGGGGATGCATGATGTTGCAGATATCATTTTGCCTTGTGTTCTAAAATATCTCAGCTGCTTGGTCTTTTAACGTTCTCCTTGTGCATATGATTTTGTGCGTTTGAAACCCAGGCTGTGAATCAGTTTTGGGCTTACTTGTGATGATGAAATGAAATCTAGGTTGATGGGGGTCAGATTGTTTTTTTTCCTTGGGCAGGATGGGGTTAATTAGTATCTCTGTTTTTCATTGTTGATGTTACGTCTTGTAATAAACTCTACCAATTAGCTTATTTCAACAATGTTAAAAGTGGTTTGGTTACTGTTGATATAATTTTTTGTAATAAATTCTGATGAAATAGGCAATACATTAATTATAATTGCTTTCTTTTGAGATGATTGGTTTTCTATGGTGTGGCCCTTTTTTGGGTCTGCAATATATAAATTTATGATAATCTGGTTTCAATTTTTTTTCCTCTGTTTTGGTATGTTTTTAGTGTGAAATTACATCTTTTTCTCTTTTGAATATAAATTTGGTCTGTTTTTAGTAGCTCGAAACCAGTTAAAGTTCGAATTGTGAATGATGAGATTTCCATTTAATTTGAGGGATAAGTGATTCATGACCCTGAAATTATAGTTTTAGGAGCTAAATGCAAGGATATATAATTTTTATTGCTCAAAATTTTCGACCTTTGCTGTTATTATGTTGGTATTGTAAAATACTAACAATTTGTCTCTCTCTTTTTTTTTTTTTGGGATTCACCAGCAATGGCTGAAGAGGCAGGTATGTTTATGGTTCATCAAACTGTTGGCAGTGTACTATGTTGCAAATGCGGTATCCCCATGGCACCAAATGCTGCCAATATGTGTGTCAAGTGTTTGCGCTCTGAAGTTGATATTACGGAAGGTTTGCAGAAGCATGTGACCATTGTTCATTGTCCAGAGTGTGATTGCTACTTGCAGCCTCCAAGAACTTGGATCAAAGCCCAATTAGAATCAAAGGAGCTGCTAACCTTCTGTGTTAAGAGATTGAAGAATTTGAATAAAGTTAGGCTAGTTCATGCCGAGTTTATTTGGACTGAACCTCACTCCAAGAGGATCAAGGTTAAGTTGAAAGTTCAGAAGGAGGTTCTTAATGGAGCAATACTTGAACAATCATATGTTGTGGAGTATGTTCAACAAGAGCATATGTGTGAGTCTTGTTCAAGGGTTCAGGCCAACCCTGACCAATGGGTTGCATCTGTGCAACTCCGCCAGCATGTTTCTCACCGACGCACGTTTTTCTATCTCGAGCAGCTGATCCTGAGGCATGGTGCTGCTGCTAGTGCCATAAAAATAAAGCAGATGGAACAAGGTATCGACTTCTTTTTTGCAAACCGAAGTCATGGTGTGAAATTTGTGGAATTTGTTGGTAAAGTTGCTCCAGTAAGGAGTCGCAGTGACAAACAGCTTGTTTCCCATGATTCTAAAAGTAATAATTATAATTATAAGCATACATTCTCAGTTGAGATAAGCCCCATTTGCCGTGAAGATTTGATTTGTCTGCCTCCCAAGGTCAGGTCCAGTTTGGGAAACCTCGGTCCTCTTGTGATCTGCACTAAAGTGACCAACAGTGTTGCTTTGTTTGATCCTTTCACCCTGAGACATTGTTTCCTTGATACTGATCAGTATTGGAGGTATTCCTTTAAATCTCTACATACAAGCCGGGAGCTAGTGGAGTATATAGTGCTTGATATCGAGATTATTTCGCCTGAAGTTAATGTTGGTGGCTCAAGGTTTGCTTTAGCTGATGCACAAGTTGCTCGCGTCTCTGACTTTGGAAAGAATGATACTATTTTCAATATTAAAACACATCTTGGCCATCTTTTAAACCCCGGGGATTATGCTCTTGGTTACGACTTATATGGGGCTAACAGTAATGACGATGAACTAGAGAAGTACAAGGGTCTAGTCATTCCTGATGCAATTTTAATAAAGAAGAGCTACGAAGAAAAGCGACAGAAGAAGCACGCGAAGGCTCGTCCATGGAAGCTTAAATCCCTTGGCATGGAAGTTGATGATAAAGCTAAACTTGATCAAGAAAAGGTGGACTCTGAGTATGAGCAGTTCTTGAAGGATCTGGAGGAGAACCCTGAGATGAGGTTAAATATATCATTATACCATAATGAAGAGTACCGGCCGTCAGAGAGGGCATCCATGACTGATGGGGAAGATGCACCTTCTGTCCCACTTGAAGAGTTGCTTGCTGACCTTGAACTGCGTGATGACGAGGATGAGGATGATAGTAGCATGAGGGAGTAAATGAAGAAAAAAAGAGAGGTGATAATTGGTGAAGTTTATCAGAGAGTAGTTTTTATGAATCTGGTTTTCCTTTCTACTTAGATGTTTAAAATTATCTTTCATATGCTGTTTCCTGCTTGCAACAGTGGCTGTTTTGCAACGTAGAGTTGAGTGTAGGAGCCATTGCTTGTTGGTCTTTATTGTAGCTGTAACAGGGTGGTGAATGCACAATTTTGATTTTCTCGCGATCATATTTTATTGTAGCTGTAAATTATCATTAACTGAGAAAGAAATTAGAAAAAAAACTTGTCATATCTCATGGGGTATGATGCTAATCATCTGGCTGATGCTACTGTTTCCACTGATTTTCATGCTAGTATATTTAATTCCAAGATGCCAGTTGATACAATCTACCCTAACTTATTAGTACTTAGGATCAGTTTCAAAGTCCCATCTAAACTACAAGCTGATGCAAATATGGCCCAACTTGTTGGTACACTTGAACAATTCCCTAGCCCTCTTGGGTCAACTTTATCAACTCATGAAGAATGAAGCAAGTTTTATGGAATTGTAGAGGCATTTTGGTTATAATCAGATGATTAATGTACTAAATAGGAGATTCAAATACTAAATACTTTTCATGCTACTGCAACATTAAAAATACAATTACCAAAATTCAAAATGAGCTTAAATCTCATTGTTCAAGATTATCACCAACGTTTTAGCCTTGATCATAGTATTGATTCAAACCTATTAAATTCCTTTCTGAATCATATACAACCTTGTATTTCACAGGCTGATGCTCAAAATCTTATAGCCCCTTTTACTTCTCCTGAAATTGATCTATCAATATGACAAATTAGTGGTCTTAAAGCACCACGACCTGGTTTTCATGCCATTTTATTTATAAAAAAAATTGGAATATTATTTAGGAAAATGTTTACGCTATCTTAAGGCCCTTCATTCGAATATGTCTTTGCAAGAAATTAATCATACTTATATACAGTCCCGATCTCTTGGACCACAGGAGTCCAAGAGATTGTGGTCACCCACCGTTGGATATTAATCCAATAGTTCAAAATGATATATATAAATGCAATATGACATAAATTATTATTACCCGATTCAAGTCAACCGTTGAATTTACATCCAACGGTGAGTGACCATAAATCTCTTGGACTATAGGGGTCCAAGAGATCAGGACTGTACTTATATAACACTTCTTCCTAAGGCAAAAAAACTACTCATTACCGACATGTTAGTCTTTGTAATCTTTCTTATAAAATCATCTCCAAAATCCTCGTTAATAGATTACGACCAATTCTGCATTCTTGTACCTCTCAGGTTGCATTTGTACTAAAGTAGTTAATTTTTTATAATATTCTTATTGGACATGAAATTTTATCAAATTTTCCTCAGAACATTTTTAAGAAGCCTCGAATGGCAATTAAATTAGATATGAAAAAAGTTTATGATAGAATCAATTGGAATTATCTCTTTACTTGTCTATATAAATTTGGTTTTCCTCCACTCTGGTTTGCTAAATGGCAAACCTCATGGTATGATTGAAACTTTGTGTGATTAAACCTTTGTATGGTTTTAGGGAACTATGTCGTTTGTTTGGGGGCAATTCAAGGGGGAGTGTTATAAATATATGGAATGTGGATGACCACCATAACATCCACTACCTCTAGGTTTTAATGGTTTGTAACCTATTGTATTACTATTGTAATTAGTATCTTTAACCTACAATTTATGAGTTAATTTCCTATAGTTGTAAGCCTATGAATAGGTGATTATCAAGGATGAATGATACAAGTTTATAGAACAAATTCTATTGTCTTTCTCTTCCTCTTATTTCTCTATACAATTTCCCCTAGTTTTATAACACGTTATCAGCACGATACTCGTTTAAGAACAAAAAAAAGTTTCTTATTCTTATTACACATGAATATAATGTCATGTTTTATTTATTTGTTTGTTTATTTAATTTTAAGCATGATCTTAATTAATTATAGCTTGTTATGATGAGTTTGTATTATACAAAAGATCAAGGGCTGAAGTTCCTCGATCCTCATCATATAACTAGATTAGGAGTTGGAGTCCTTTTGATTGAATCATAAACTAAAGTTCTTTGATTCCAAATAATTGAGGGCGTGAAGTTCTACGAATTTAAAAAGCACATAAGGACATGAAACTCCTTCATTTTGTATTAATCAAAATCAATTCCATGAGGCCTACATATGTCAAGAACCCAAACCAGAAGTTTCAAATGCATATACATTGATTTGAATATGAAGTTCAAAGCACAACTATTAATTCAATTTAATTAAATCTACATATTCGAACCTAAAGCTTCGAATATATGTTGATATGAACCTGAAGTTCATAGCTTGTCATGGATCTTAATACTATATATGAACCTGAAGTTCTATATCCATGAGATGAATTATCAAAAACTCAAATTTTATGATTTCATGGAAAGTAGCCTACTTTGATGCACATTGAATTGGTTGGAAATCCGATTCTTAAACTTGTAGTTCTATCTACATATTGAATCCACATTAATATTGAATTATCTTGGAATTTCATAGTCTTTAATTAATTTAGTTTACTCCTCGTTTATACCACTTTACTCATTTATTATTATTATTAGATTTTATTTTTGTTGGGTTATTAGTTAATTTTGTTTTACAAATGGTAATATTTTGTTGCCTCCCCAATATTGACAGTCAGAGGTGTCTATTGGAGAAACTTCATACTTTCTTTTGTGGGTTGTATTACACAACCATTATGATGTCATGAACTAGAAGTTCATTGACCCAATAACTTTTATGTTGTAACATGACTGTCTTGGCAATCCATAGTTCATAATGATGCATAAGATTTTTATAAATTCGTAAGGATATCGTTTAAAGACTCAAAATATTGCCTTGTCTAACAAATACCATTGCAAACCATGCTCACAAAGAAAAGCTATCATAGGACCATCTCAGTCAAAAATTGACTTTGACCCCTCTTTGTTTAAATAATTAAAGGGGATTGTGAGCCTATACAACATTTAATTATGGACCACTTCACCAGTTTTACTGGATGAGCCTAACAAATGGTCACATTTTTGTCTATCGTCAAGACGCTTACAAGCACAACTCCTACATTATCCAATCCAGTCAATTTGACTTGATAATTATGGTGAGTTTATTTTCCTAAATTTTGAGACAATTTCCCCACCGTTAGGGGCCAAATGGCAGTTCCTAAAGAACGTCGTGAAATAGTGTTGAATTAGTCTGCTTTTGTCTCATCAAGATAATGCATGTATAAGTTATACATATGCTAAGAGGGCTTGATACTCTCGTATCACAATCCATTAACATGACAATAAGTGACTATATATGTTGCATGACATAAATATAGGTTCTAAAGTCTTAACTGCCCAGAAGTGGAGATTATTTGAAAAATTCAAACCCTATCGAAAATAACGCTCTATAGGAGGTTATGATATACATATTCTAAATAATTCATCTTAAAATTGATGTTTGTCCCATAAGTGACAATAGAAGCCCTTAAAAGATATTGGTACCCCAAAGCAATGAGATGCTAAAAACTTATGCATGCGCATGCACATGTGAATTGTGGGATCACAAATTGATGATACATTTGGTTTATTAGTAGCTACTACAATCATCAAGAGCTATGATTATATTAAATCATGCTTCATGAATGTTGACAAGTTAAGTGATAGACCAAAATATAGAAATATACAATTCCATTTATCACTAAATATGAAGTGTTGGATATTGAACCTGTAACTCAAACACCAAATTACAAATGTTAAGTATGAACGTTACGGATTGGTGGTTGTGAAGTGAAATAAGGTCACTAATATCACATAAGGTTCCCTAGTAGAGACATGGTTTTAGTCTCCCATCCCATCGTAGATGCATCCACATTTCTTTAAGTTTTTTATACCATATGTTAAATGCATATTATCACGACCCGATTCGAAAATAAAGAATATTCTAGAATTTGGGTGCTTGAATTGAAAGAAATAAATAAAAAGACTGAAAAATTGGTTAAAATACATTACCATTATATATATATATATAAATTATAATAATCTTATAAGTGTACAAGATATAAATAAAAGTTTATCACTTTAAACTAATCCAACTTCTTTGGTTTCAGCTTTGTCTTGCTCACTAATTGATATGAAAAACAACATAGGTGAGGGATGAGCAAACCACCGCTCAGTGAGTAGATTATGTAATATGACAGTCAAGCAATGTCATTTTACACACTCTAGAAAAACATAATAAAAAGATACACAATCCAAATCATATCACATCATTACTTCATATCTTTCACAAATTGTACCCAGTACGTGACCCCTATCGGCCTCACTGCCCTATGTCCCCGTCTGGTACATTTATTCTTCGGATACCCCGTCACTGAAGTTCTCATATTCCATGAATAATGCATACTTCACAAACACTCCAAATAATATATATTGTGTGAAATATTGCACAAATTAGACATGCTTGACTTGAAAATAGAAGGATTGGAATGAATGATTGAAATAAGGAAGCATGATACTTATAGGAGAGGCTATGGATGCACCCAAATAATATTTATATATGCAATATTTTAAACCACCAAAGGATAAGATAGAAAAGTAAGGGAATAATGTGACTCATCCCCTTTTGGCCAATGATATCACAACACCACCACCAAAAGATAAGGTAGAAAGGTAAGGAATAATGTGAGTCATCCACCTTTGGCCAATGATATCACAACATCACTTGTTACTAGAATGTAAGGTGGCATGGCAATGATGATTTGATTAAAACCAATTTGAAGTCTCTACACATGGATAACAAGAATGGTGTCATCTTTCAACTAAAGGGATAATCTCATACTAAGCTTAAGATTTAATAACATATAAGTCTTCACAATAAATATTTAAATAAGAAAAATTCATATTAATCTATATATATAAAGCAAAAGGCAGAGAATGGTGAAACATTCAAAATACCAAAAAATGCCATTGGTTGATTCAAATATTAAGAATTGAAATTATTAATTAAATGAGGATAATATGGTAAATTCATATTTTTCATATTAAAAAATTAAAATTAAAAGAAAAATAAGATAATGGATCCTATTTTTATGGAACACAACTAACCATTATCTTTTTTAATTCTAAAATAAATTTAAAAATTTCTGAAAGAAGCCTCTCGCAAGCTCGGAAGCGCGTGCGAAGAGGCTAGTAAATAATTAATATGTAGTATGCATAATTATTTTATATATATATATATATATATTTTCTAGGTTCTCACACATATTTATTAAGACTGTATGGTAAAAGGAAATCCTCAAAACTCATGAAATATTTTAGATATATCACATGAAGCGACCCCTTGAAGGATATAAAGTACCACAATATTCTTAATTAAGAGTTAACACTAAGAGTCTGAGTATTTTGAATTCAAATTTGATATTGGTGTAACATATTCTAACTATTAGATTAGTTGATGATGTTCCTAAAGAGTTCAATTATTTGAAAAGTGAAAAACAGGTCAAATAGTGTGATAAACGATCATGTATGAAGACAATGTTGCTTGTATTGCTCAAATCAAAGAAGGGTTCATCAAGGGTGACATAGTTTCCGAAAAAGTCAAGAGATTGGAGTCAAACAAATTCGTTCATAAGATAATCTGGTGAACCTCTTTTTACCAAAGCCTTTTTGAAGTTTAGATTCCAGAAGTTATTCAAAATCTGGGGGAGATATCAATCAGGGGGAGCATCCTAGTTCTACTACATACAAGATATATGCGCATTGTACTCTTTTCCCTTCGCCTAGGTTTTTGTCCCACCGGGTTTTTCCTAGCAAGGTTTTAACAAGGCAGTATAAGCGCTTCCAACACCATATCAATGATCCAGAAGAATGTTGCACTCTTTTTCCGTTCGCTTAGGCTTTGTCCCACTGGGTTTTCCAAGCAAAGTTTTTAATGAGGCAACTATGTCGTTTATTTGGTGGTCATCCAAGGGGGAATGTTATAAATATGTGGAATGTGGATGACCACCATAATATCAACTACCTCCAGGTTTTAATGGTTTGTAACCTATTGTATTACTATTGTAATTAGTACCTTTAACTTCAATTTCTGGGTTAATTTTCTATGATTGTAAGCCTATAAATAGGTGATTATCAAGGATGAATGATACAAGTTTGTCTTTCTCTTCCTCTTATTTCTCTCTATAATTCCCCTTAGTTTTATAACAAAATCTTTATTCTGCAGATGATTGTTTACTCTTTTCTTATGCTACTTAAAAGGTAGCTAATACAATTAAATAACTGCTTTATATTTTCCAACAAACTTCAGGACAAAATGTTAGCTATCATAAATCATGATTTACTTCTCTTACCATACCAATAGACAACTCAAGGAAAATTTTTCCACAATTTTATCTATTAGTTCAAATTGGGGCTAAAGGAATTTTTAGTAAGTGGGTCCGACATTGGCGAGATGTCGAACGGGCAGCAGGATTCGTCACAGATTCGAAGAGGGAATCCGGGGCTGTTCCTGTCATACAACACATGATAGTAGACTTGTAAATGGGGGCGGTGGTGTTTGGTGGACGTTAGATGACCGACGGTGGTGGTTGGCGATAGTGTAAGGTGGCCCCTTCCTAAACAAAAAAAAAAAAAGAAGAGTAAAAAACGTAAACTTAACCCCATAGTAAACATGCCTACAAGACATGGTAGTAGACTTGTACATCGGGGTCCGGTGGATGAGGGATGATCGACAGTGGTGGTTGGCGATAGTGTAAGGTGGCCCCTTCTTTAAATTTATTATTTTAAAAAAAAGAACAAAAAAGAGAGGAGCAAAACCGTAAACTTAACCCCATATTAAACATGCCTATAACATATGGTAGTAGACTTGTAAATGGGTCAAAGGTGGATCAAATATAGAGTGATCCGATTCGATTTAAATATAAAAAAATTTCAATGTAATTTGATTCAATAATCCGAAGGATCTTTCACGACTATATCCATATTCGGTTTGTTAGATTATTGGAAATCAGGTCCAATAACATGACTCGATTTCTTTTATGTCATATAAATAAATAAATAAGTTGAAAAGTATCCTTATTTATTGACAAAAAAAAGTTCACAATATTTTTACATGTGCATATATATTTAGTAAATAAAAATATAATAAAATAAAGGGGTTTTACCATATAAGGACAAATAGGAGGGCACAAAGAAAAAATGGTCCAATGCCTCCAAATAAGTACAAGCCAGTCCAGTTATTATGACCTTGTAATTCTTCAACAGTGACCTTGATCATGTCGTTCTCCGACAATGACATGATTAGTATTTTGATTTTCATATGGGTGCTTTTTTTTTGTTAAAATGATTGGTCTCTAATAGAGTTTTTTATTCACTTTTGTGGTCTTGACATAAAAAGAAGAAATGGGAGGAAAAACATAAAATAAAATGAAGCAACTAAACATGGACACCCTACCCACCAGTGACATCCAATAGATTACTATTCAAGAGTGACATCCATGAATGTTACGTTTAAAATGAACCGAAATAACTTCTTTTTTTCTTCCGCTTCAATCCAAAGAAGAAAACTTAATTATTTATACTAATTAGACAATTTAAGGCTTGAAGTGAACTTTTTAATCATTTTCTCTGAAAATATATATAATATCAAATTGGAACGATTTTTCGATCAAATTAAGACAAATTAAGATTTGTTTCGTTAAGTTAAAGGGTTATGAACACAAGTATTATCGTATTATGTCACCAAATGCATCTCTTATTAATTACATCGGATTTTGATCCCAATTCAATGAAAATGGTTCATGTATGATATGCTAATGGGAAAGTCTATATGAACCCCATTATTTGCTCTTTACACCCCATAATTTTTTACACCCCACTGAATTTTAATAAAATTTCAAATTACTCATTATACCAAAAATTTTTCCTAAATTGCCCTTATGAACCCCATTCCCTAACTCACTGTGTAAACCCCATCCCATATCATACACCACCCATCGAAAACCCTCCTTCCCTTTCAAACACACTTCATGTGATATCAAACCCCACCCCATCTGATATCAAGCCCCACCCCATCGAAAATTCCCTCATCTTGCAGACACACCCCATCGCACACCCCATTAGATTCACAACAAACTCCACCGCACACCCCATTCCCTTTGAAACAAAGCCATCGCACAACCCATCTCTGCAAATCACCGAACCCCATAGCACAACCCATCTTTGCAAACCCGAACCCATCTCTGAAACAGAGCCATCACACCTCACAGGCAACCCCAAACACCTCACCCCATCGCAAACCACCATCTCCTCAGCCATCTCAAGCATCCATCACCAATCTGTCAAGTTTTCACAAATCCTTCGAAGAGCTAATGTTTGATTTCTATATTTACGTTTCTAAGTGTTGATTAAGCCTACATTTGATTTCACTTTCGAAAAGCCAAAGTCTGATTTTAATTTTTGATTTCAACGCTGTGGGTGTATGGTTCGTACCTAGTTTTACGAAACTGGATTTTAGTTTTGGTGGATTACCACCGAAATGGTTACATTACTTCAGTGGTAGTCCACCGAATTTGAACCTGATCTGTACTAAAATTAATTTTACTTTCAGTGGGTTACCACCAAAATCGTTACTTTGTTTCGGTGGTAGTCCACCGAATTTGTTTCTATTTTTCAGGAGATTCCCACCGAATGTATTTCGGTTTTTTAGTGGTACTCCACCGAATATGTGTTGTTTTTACAGTGATAGTCCACCAAATTTGTTTCCAGTTTTCAGTGATCATCCACCGAATACGTTACTGAGTGTGTACTTAATATTGTTTGTTTTTAGATATGAAGAGGACTCACAGAGGTACTGCTGAGCCTTTATCGTCTCGACCTAATAGACAGCGTCCCACATCCTCCATGAGGAGACAGAGAGCGGCTCCCTAAGATCACTTTGAGGATACTACAGAGGTTGAAAATGTAGCTTCTACTCATGATAGTAATGTTGACGCAGAGGTTGAAGATGTAGTTGCTACTCATGATAGTAATATTGAGGTATATGACGAGCCTACTGAGCCATCTCGAGTAAGTCCCATTGATCTATCTTTGCTTACGAGTTTTAAAACTCACATAGCATCTGCAATTTGGAATAACCAGGTAAGTCGTTTTGCTGTGACAATAGAAGGTAGAATATAAGTCTGGAATTAACCTTAATATATTTTTTTTGTTTAACTAGGAACGTGAGCCCCTTGGGTGCATGTCGAAGACATCTACACATTGTAAAATACAACATTTGTAGCACATACATTAAATTTTTTTGGATTAGACAACATGGAATTAGAAGCAACCATGTCTCTTTTCTTTGGCACTGCAATGGCACTTTTCTTCGATTTTATTTTTAGTGAGGCGGTGAGGCTTTGCTTTGGTTTATTTTTAGGTAGAGCAATGAAGGCCTCAACAATCTCAATTGCAGATGGCAAACGACGAGTAGAAGTGTCGACTTTTCGCAATCTTTCTTTAGTCTTCAACTTCTCTTTTGGTTCAATAAGCGCAGTAGAACCAGGGTTCATTAGCTCCTCCAGTGTCATGTGGACTTGTCTCTTCTTTTCATCATCATGTTGTTCATACCACATATTGAATCTTTGTAATTGTGATCTTCCTGGTGAAGTTGTGCCATGACTACTGTTTCCTATATTGATGAGATCTAATTTCCGCCAATGTGAATGCACAACATCAAATGGTATTGGTACACCACGATCTCTATACTCCGCAATTTCATGTGCACATGGTAATTGGTGGGCTCGACGAATAGCATAACCACATGATAAAGTATCTACCCCATCTGTCTCTAACCTGTTTGCAAAAGAATTACAAAGTTAACTATGTAAACCATATATGTACATGCAATAAGTAAGCTGAATTTACCTTTCTGACTAGCAAACAATTACACTCAAAACCTTATAGAAACAAAACCTACTAGCTCTCTCAACTCCGGATGCCTGAACCTATGTTGAATAAAACATCGACTCTTTTCAAAAGTTGCTTTAATTTATGTGTGCTCCAGCTCTAACAATGAGTGTATAGTTACCCATGATCTCTCAAATTGAAGTTAGCTCGAGCGGAGTTGTCGCTTCAACTTTGCATGTGCACTTTCCGCTCTGTTGATAACAATAATAAATTTTCCTGAAGCAAAATAAAATTTCAAATTAACATATCAAAAGTTGACTAAAATACTTACCTATTTGAGGTCATCGACTAAAATAGCTTGCATTAAATTTGTGGTCAGCAATAAGTTACTGAAAAAATAAATAAATTTTGGTTCGATGCCATTGAAATGCAGGTAAAAGTTCAGTAGTGAACCACTGAACTACGTTCCATGTTACGATGGATCTCCACTGAATATTAAGTTCATGACCGGTCAAACCCAACCGAAAAAGATGCAATGTTTCAGTGCCATCCCACCGAATTTTCCTATCTCCTTCGGTACTGATGTGTTGAACGCAACCAGCAACCATTATGAAACACTAAACTTGAAAAACGCCAAAAAATAAACTCGTACCTCATTCGAAGTCTTTCTAACTTCAATCTCACCGTTCATGAATAAAGACAAAATATTTTTTCACCGATATAAACGTATAAATCTTGGGTTTATGGTTTAGGAACATGATAGTTTCAGAAAAAAGTCAAAGTAGGGTTGCAGGAACATATGTGGGGTGTAGTGAGCAATTTTAATTTTAATTTTAATTTTGAATTTTTTTGTCCTTAACGATAATTATGTACAAGGGTAAAATAGGTTATTCATGTTTAAAATTAGTATGGGGTGTAAAGAGCAAATAATGGGGTGCCAATAAAATCTTCCTATGCTAATCACAAAAGATTTTCTTGATTTAAACCTAAAGTTTCTAAATATTTAGATGATAATTTTCATTAAAAAATAATTAGGTGATAACGAAAGAAAGGCGGAGTCTAGAAAAAAAAGAAAAAAAAGAAAGGCGGAGTGTTTGTTTAGTATGCTTAGTTTAAGATGTAGATACTTTTTTTGATGATGAAGGGAGGCAAAGCCCCAGACAACAAAAAAACCTCAGCTACAGCAGCACAAACTGGACGAGGTCTAGTAACCCCTAGCACATGATCAACCAAAAGAGAAGCCATCCAAACTGGAGCAGACTCAAACACATATAACCCCAAATCCACATCACTCCTCCACCTGTCAGCCACATAATTCTTTTCTCTATAAATATGCTACAAAAAAAAAAATTATCAACCTTCTTCATAAAGTCCCAGCAACTAGCAATCAAACCAGCAAGAGGAAGGAACTCGTCAATTCTATCCATTTGAATAAGTTAGATAGCAATGGCATAGTCGATTTCAATAATAAGGTGAGAAACACTCTTAGCCACAACCATCATGAGCCCAAAAAATAACCCCCATAATTCAGCTTCCAAGATCTTGATAGATGAACACATCAGCTCAAGTTAGTTTAGTATTGTTAGAGTATCATCTGTTAAGCATGGCTGTTAGTTACCTAAGCCTTCAGTCCTTACAATTGTATATAAGCTAAACTATGCAAATTCAAGGCCCTGAAAGGTTGAGCCCAATCGGAGCTGAAGCCAAATATGTGTGCTTGGTTGAAGCCCTTGAAACTCAATAAGGCAAGCATGGAAAAAAAAGTTGACAGCCCAATTGTTGTGTCTCTCACTTGCTTTGCGGCTGAGGAATAGCATACTTGCTATTTGATATATTTGCTGCTGCCACTTTTTAAAACTTGTTGAAAACTTTGACCATTCCTACAAATTGACCAACGGCTACAATGAACCATCAGCTAGTTCCATTGTTGATTTGTTTTTGTTTTGTAAAATATACAACTATAAACGGCTATATTCAGTTTTTTTAATTTTTTTTTAATTTTATAGATTTGTAACTCAATTCTTCCTATAAATACCTGTCATATCTCTCATAATTTTTCCACACCACAACATCTTTATCAATTTTTACATACCATTCCTAAAAATTGACTAAATAAAATGTTGGTTTCCAAATCTTGTCCAAATTTTTTTGTTTTAATTGAAATGATCACGAAAAAAAAAAATTAACATAACATGAACAAACATAAAAGTAAAATAGCTAACCCAAAAAAAAAACATGTAAATCAAATTACATCATAAAAATATATAGAGCTCGCCATGGATATATGGCCTCCCATTGTTAGAGAGATGCCTTTAGAGCCCCAAAGATTCCATTGAAACTCTAAATGAGCTCTATCCACCATATTTATAGCCTCAACCATTGGGGATGGCCTAAGAATATGAAGGGCAGTTTTAGAAGGCCAATTAAATAAGGCTAAGATGTTACTTAATTGCAAATATTAAACTAGACAAACTAATTTTATATAAACTAAAAACAAAAAACAAAGTCCACAAAATGTGGGTATTACAAATATCTAGCTTGCTGCACTCTAGAAGTTTCCTCTTTTCACCTATAGCAATCAAGTTTCAAAACTGAACTGCACAGATGAAATGGAAGCAAAATTGCTTCGGCTTTGGGCGGCTATCTCCATCATCCCCAAACTTCTTCCTAGCTACCCAGAACTCAACCACAAGACTTACAAGAAGCATCAATAGTTAATTGTCTCTTAGCTCTTTCATAATTGGAAAGCACCTTACCTTGGTAAACTAACCAAAGAAACATCTGCAGTTTATGAGGGATCTTCAGCTTCCACCAAATCTTCCAAAAAAGATCAACCCAATCCTCACTTGGAAAAAGTAAATGATAAGCAGACTTGACTATAAAGATACCATTAGCAGATGGCTTCCAAACTTGAGCATCTGGCAACCTACTGGCACATTAATAATGTGTTGAATAAACTCATCACTTAAAACACCTCTAAGCTTTTCAATTTCCCACCAACCATGCTTAGAATATGCAGAAACAGTACAACTAACATCCTCAATGCCATCAAGATTTGTTTGCTGCAACAAAGGAGTATCATTACACCAAGAATCCTTCCAGAATCTAACATTGTCCCCATTACCAATCCTCCACTGCAAACCCCTCCCCAACAACTTAGACCCCATACATAATACCTCACCAAGTTGAGGAACAATCATGTTTCGAAGAAGGATCCATAACAACAACTCAGACCCATACATAATACCTCACCAAGTTGAGGAACAATCATGTTTCGAAGAAGGATCCATAATTGAGCGACCTTTCAAATATTTTTCCTCAAAAATCCTGGCCTGTAAACCTTGATCCTTAGAATGTAGCCTCCAACCAATCTTAACATTAATTGTAGAGGTTACAACTTGCACCAAAGTAGCTCTACCAGCATAGGAAAGCATTTTACTTTTCCAAGATACCAATCTTTTATGCACTTTATCCACCAAACTAGTGAAAGTAAATTTGTTGGCTCTATTATGCAATAAATGCATTCCCAAGTACTTCCCCAAATTGTAAGTTAGAGGAGAACCACATATACAACTAATTTCTCTTGCCAATTCCTTACTAGTATTGGGAGAGTAATACATATCAGATTTGTCAAACTTAACACTCTGACTAGAGGCTTGATAAAACCAATCCAAACAAGTCTTCATAATTCGAGCTTGAGAGGCACTAGCTTCAGCAACAAAACCAGATCATCAACAAAGAAAAGATGAGAAAGAAATGGGTTAGATTGAGATGAGCTTCTCTATACATAAGACAAATATATAAGAAAAAAGGGGATCTCCTTGTCTCTCCTTGTCGAATACCATTAGTAGGAGTAAAGGCTTCAGTTAACTTACCATTAACACAGACTTGATACTTAACAGAGGAAATACACTCTATGATCAACTATACAAGTCTAGAAAGGAACCCAACTTCAAATAGCACAACCTTAATAAAATTTCAATCTAATCTATCATAAGCCTTGGATAAATCAATCTTCTAAGAAAAAAAATCCTTTCTTGGCTTAGAAGTTATAAATTTATGCATAAACTCCTAAACTATGATAATATTATCATTTATATGCCTCCTAGGAATAAAGCAAACCTAGTTAGGACTTATCACCTTAGCCATGATAGGCCTTAGCCTAGCAACAATTATCTTTGAGATAATCTTGTACAAAATGCAGCAAAGGCTAATAGGTCCAAAACCATGGATTGGGGATGAACTAAAGCTATCAAAGTAAAATTAAGCCAGACACATTATAAGTCTGGAAAGCCTGGAAAACCATCCACACCAGGAGCCTTAAGACTACCAAAATGAAGGAGGCAATCCTTGACTTCAACAATGTCCACATTTCTCAACAAATAACTAACAACCTCAACATCCATATTATGGAAATAACTAGGCAGAATCACTTGATTAGGACACACATGTGCTTGAGTAAAAATGTTGAAAAAATACCTTACAGCGAGTGCTTTGCACCATCCGCTTCTTCAACCTAAACACCTTCCTCATTATTTAGTCTCTCAATTTTATTTCTTCTTCTTCTAATGACAGTAGTCATATGAAAGAATTTAGTATTACGATCTCTCTCTTGCAACCATTGAATTAGGGGTGGGCATCGGGACTGAAAAATCAAACCAGACCGGATAAAAATAAGAGGAAAAAATTGGTTGACCAAAAAAGTCAACAAATCGGCACCAAACAGGATCGGATTGGTTCTAACCGGTTTCAATTTTGATTTCACACCGCATCAAACTGGACCAAACCGAACCAGATCAGTTGTGTATATTTTTTTTAAACAAAATTATTTAAAATCAATGCTACATTTTTTATTTTATAACTAATATTTTTCCAAGTTCAACTTCAAAACATCTCTCTTTGTATGAATTGGATCATTTGTTAATTTTCAAGCCAAAAAAATGAATTTTTTTGTTAGAATTTGTATTCTTTAAAAATATTTTTTTTGAAAAAATAATATATAAAAAATTAATAATCCGGTTCCAAATCGAATCGCCCAGTTTTTAAAAAAAATTCACAAAAACCAAAACGAATCGGACTGGTTAAAAAGTATCAATTCCAGTTTCAGTTTGAGGTGAAAATTGGACCGAACCGAACCGTACCCACCCCTACATTGTACCCTAGATTTTTTATACAGAAAAGAGCCTCTTGGTCCAATAAAGCATTAAATTCATCAATCAAAGAGAATTCCAGCTCACTAAGGAATATATTAGGACCTCTACATAAAGCTTTCTGAATGCCAGTAAGACGAGCTAATAGCTTAGCTTTCCACAGTCTTGAATACCCAAAAACTTTAAGATTCCACTGCTTAAGAGGAACCACCAAAGAGTAAGACTTATCAAGAGCATAACCAGCACACTGCCCCAAATTCTAAAGAATAAAATCATGAAAATCCTCGTGCTTTAACCACATGGCTTCAAAACGAAAAGGCCTATGCAAAGGAGAAGCATGAAAACAAAAAGATAAACATATCGTAATAGGACAATGATCAGATTTGGTTCTTAGCAAATGCTTCACATTAGCCTCTGCAAATTGAGCTCTCAAGCCAAATTACACATAGCTCTATCAATTCTCTCAAAAGTCCTCTTATTATGCCAAGTAAATTTAGGTCATGAGAAACCCAAATCTACCATAGCATGATCATCAAACCACTTCTTAAAACCCTTAAGCCTACAAGCAGCCACCTCTTCAATTTTATCTTCAATTTGTAACATTTTATTAAAATCTCCCACAATCAGCCAAGGTAAAAAATGGCAGTCAACCACAAAACCTAAATACTCCCACAACTTCTCACTTTTAACCCCACAAGGCTTAGCATAAACCGCAGAGAACAACCATGGATCCATACCAGGCCAAGACACACAAGCAGTAATGACTTGATCATGAGTACCAATAATTTCCACATGCACTTTCTGATCATTCCATAACAACCACAACCATCCACAAAAACCCATAGGGTCCACAATCTCAAAACAAGGCAAACTCAAGGATTTCACAATAGAGCTAGCTTTCACGCCACTAATCCGAGGCTCACAAACAAAAACAATATCCAAATGCTGCGAACAAATTAAATCCAGCATATTAGTTATGAACTTGGTGCTTGCAACACCTCTAGCATTCCAACATACCTCTAGCATTCCAACATAAAATATTCATAAATATAGCAAGCAATGAAAAAGTCACCTCATTTAATTTTGAACAAAATTGAAGGCATTACTGGCTAAATTCCCATTGGAACAACTCATTTTACCTTCAGCAAGGTCCATCTTGTCATTTGTAAACACCCCATCAATAGCAGAAGAAGCTAAGGAATCAATATCATCAATGCCACAATCCTCATCATTTTCAACACCAGAGTCTATATCATCAGAACCTAATGAACCATTTGTGATATGGATAGAGAGGTTTTCGCAACTTTCGTATGTGACCTCATTTAATTTATATATCTCCTGTTCTCATGATACAGCCAAGATATAAGAAGTTGGCAAGTAAACTAGCTACTACTATATCACCTCTTTTTATCGTAAGAATTTGGTCAGCTATAGCTATTAGCTATTACTTCAATACAATTCCTTAAGACATTAGTTAATCTGCCATTGCTATGGATACACAGAGCACGCCTATATATCCATACCCTTTGAGACTTTTTAAGTACCAGCAACTTAAATCAATGCTCTTTGTTCAACTCTATTGATCCCTGCTTAAAAAAAGATTAGATGGATTGCGAGTAATAGTAAGAAAATACTTCTTTGTTGGAAGTGATATTGGGGCGTGAAGGTAATCAAATTTTGGACAACGGATGTAGGAGTGAATGTTCTTAACCACTTGAGCTACAAGTCCTTCTTTCTTTGTTGCTTTGTAGAAGAACTAAAGACCGCATATTCCATTTTAATACCTCCTAGTACTCTTCCTGTGTTTTTTTGGCTAATAAACTGGAAACCTATAGAGACCACCTCTTCGTTGATTGTCCCTTTGTCCAAGCTTCTTATACCTGCACAAATTCGGTTCTTTGAACATCAATCTTTAATTCTTCAATATTGTTACCCTCAGCTATTTATTTTCAAGAAAATTTTGAGCTGCTTGTTGCTGGCATGTTTTCTATTCTTTGACCTTAAACAAATGTTATGACTTGTAAACTTGAATTCAATTAATTTGGACTAATCCAGGATTTAAAACGAAATCTAATTCAGAATTTCCTAATAAATTGCACAACTTCAACTAAATTTGGACTAATTTACAACGAAATCCTGTTTTTACATGACAGCGATGAGGTATTGTGGTTTATGTAACTTGATTTACGCATAATATATGCCCCTAATAGACAAAAACAACGAAACAAAACAATAAAATTTTATTGTATTAAAAAAATAAAAAAAATAGGCATACGAATTCATCGGAAAATTGTTACAATTATGGGTGAGATTGAGAGTTATAATTTTTTTAGCCCATTTAGAGTGCTTTTGAAAGGGCTAAAAATACTTCTAATAGTATTTGGCAGAAAATACTTCTAACAGCATTTGGCAGCAAAATTTAAAAGTATTTTTGGGTCATAAAAGCACTTTTTAAATAAGCACAGAACAAATTTTTATAATAAAAGCGCTTTTACTAGAAGTGATTATTCTAACCGCATAACAGCACAGCTCATTTGTCTCTATCCTTCTTCTGTACGCAAAGAATATAAATTCTATTTTTTCGATAGTATTGATCAGTCATCAAGTACACGTGTGCGGCAAGGATCGAAAGTTGTCCACTTTGGAAACCAAAGCGATGTATAAATATCTGGCTTCGTATCAGTTAGTTGGGAATCACGCATATCTATATTCATCGTCTTCCTGCCTACTGTGAGTCATTTTCATCTTTTCTACTTTTCAATTTCATTGTTCTTATTGTTATTGTCAATTTATTTCTTTGGCTTTCAATCCGAAGCCCTAGCTTCGTCTCAACCAGAGCTCCAATTGTTTTTTATTGACAGGTATCTTAGATTGTTTTTGGGGCTTTTTTTTTTTCCGTTATAATTTGTTCTTGTGAACTTTGGAACCCTGTAGAATTGATGCTATGTATAGTCTATGTAATTTAATTTATATGTTCGATTAGGATCATCGGCTTAGTTAGTTGAGCTGGCCTGAATATTTGGAACTATGATTTTGCCCCCTTTTTTTCTGAATGTTAGAGAAAGAAATTGAAGAGGAAAGTGCTAGTGTTATTCGGTGCTGATCTGCTTCAGCCCAAGATTTTTTTTTTTTTTTGGTTGACTTTTTTGGTGTGTGCCTGATTAATTTTCAAAATTATAATATATACTTGCTTGAAGATACGTTTAAGAGTTCAGTGCATGTGTATGTATGTAATATGTATTTATGATTATCGGTGCTCTCTCTGTGTGTGTGGAAACTCAACTGTCACTGTGGTGGAGTACTATTCCGATTATAAGTTTAATGATTTTGATGAGGTTTTTCTATCATGCTCCAATTAAGAAAATGGATTCTTCTGCATGCAGTTAACATGGAAACCAAACTTAAGTCCGTTACAGCGACGCTCTTTCTGTGCTTCCTCTTGTTTCCGTTGGTTTTTTCTGAATCCAATGATGGGTTGGTCCGGGTTGGGCTCAAGAAGAGGAAATTTGATCAAAATAACCGGGTTGCTGCCCAGATTGAATCCAAGGAAGGAGAAGCTCTGAGAGCTTCTCTCCTTAAATATCGTCTGCGTGGAAATTTGGCTGATTCCCAGGACACTGATATTGTATCTCTCAAGAATTACATGGATGCTCAATACTTTGGTGAGATTGGTATTGGCACTCCCCCTCAGAAGTTCACTGTGATATTTGATACTGGTAGTTCAAATTTGTGGGTTCCTTCAGCTAAGTGTTATTTCTCGGTGAGTTTCTTTTCTTTAATTTCTCTATTATTTATATGGTATTTATAATTGAATTGCATCTCTTCATGTTGTTAGATAGGAGACAATTTAACTATTTTGTGTATGAGTACAGATTGCCTGCTATTTACACCCAAAATACAAGTCAAGCAGTTCGAGCACCTACAACAAAAATGGTATGTTTCTGTCTTTATGATTGTTTATATCATTTTACCTTTTTAGTGCGTGTGCATATTGATGTATCCGTTGGAGTAGCATTTCCATTGATGACAAGAGAGGATATTCTGGTTTCCTCCATTGTGCAGGTAAGCCTGCAGCAATCCACTATGGAACTGGAGCTATTTCTGGGTTCTTCAGTGAAGACCATGTAACTATTGGTGATCTCGTGGTCAAAGATCAGGTAAGTTTAACATCTTGGTCATACAAATTATGCTTCTTAGTGGTGGTTTCCCTTTAATAATACAGGTAGTCTGTTTCAGGAATTTATTGAGGCAACCAAGGAGCCTGGAGTCACATTTTTGGTAGCCAAATTTGATGGCATACTTGGACTTGGATTTCAAGAGATATCAGTTGGAAATGCTGTGCCTGTGTGGTAATTTTTTTTTTCTTCTGTGTTGTTATTATGAGATTATGAGTTCCTGCTCGGTTTGAGTCTTATAGGTTGTGTATTCTATAGGAACTTCAGAGAGTTCATCTTCCGATGGTTCTAATTTTAGGAATTCTGCAGGTACAACATGGTCAATCAGGGTCTCCTGAAGGAACCAGTTTTCTCATTCTGGTTTAATCGTAATGCTGATGAAGAAGAAGGAGGTGAAATTGTATTTGGTGGAGTGGATCCTAATCATTATAAGGGAGAGCACACTTACGTTCCTGTTACGCAGAAAGGCTATTGGCAGGTTGGTATTCTGAACATTCTTTGCTCTCTGAAAATCCATAATTACTTATGTGCTCATGAAAAATTTATATTATTGTGTACACTGTTGCTCTTGTTGGCAGTTTGACATGGGTGATGTTATGATTGATGGTAAAACAACTGGTAAGCGAAAAATTGTTACGTTTTCTTTCCTTTTTCTTTCACATGGTATCTTGTTTAGTACAATTTTATCAACTTCCATTCTGACTTTAGCATACCTATTTCAGGATTTTGTGCTGGTGGCTGTTCAGCAATTGCTGATTCTGGAACCTCTTTGTTAGTTGGCCCAACGGTGTGTATCTATGTGTCTGTGTGGTTATTTTCAATTCTGCAGAACGCTCACTTTGAATTGTTTTGAACAAAATTCCAGAACCAGGGACTTTCTCTTCACTGTCCTCTTCCTAAGTAACTTCAAGTTTATTACTAATTTCTTAGTATGAATAAAATTATAGATTGATCATTGGTTTTGGATTGATTGAGAAAAGAATTAAGGGAAGATTAATCAGTAATTAATAAAATGATGTGGTGATTGTATACGCTAAACGTTCTCTGTTTATTACTCTTAAGTAGATGACTCCAGAATTTGTTAAGGGTAAGCTTGATGCCTGTTCCTATGAAATGAACTTTATTAATTTTCCTACTGTTATTTTTTTGCATGTCATACATTAGAGATGCATTCCTTTTCTTTGTCCATACAACTTCCATATGATGCTGCTTATTCTGTTTTGTAATGGAAACATATGTGATCCTTGGTTTTGAATTTCCTATTGATCGATCATTTTTTTTGGGAAGGGGAAAATGAATTAGTTTTCATTAACCTTTGGTTTTAACTTGGATTATATTCCTGGTTTGAAGGTTCATGTTGCCTCAGCATGGGCATATGCACATATTTATTGTTTGTTTTTGATTGGTTGTGCTTTGTATCTTATTTACAGACTATTATTACTGAACTCAATCATGCCATTGGAGCCTCTGGGATTGTAAGTCAAGAATGCAAGACTGTAGTCGCACAATATGGAGAGACCATAATTGAGAGGATTTTAGCCAAGGTATAATTTCATGACCTCCCATTTTTATGTAAGGTCAATAAACCATTTGGTTTTAGAACAACTGAACAGATTTTTATTCCTACATGTTATGATATTATTATTTTTTTAATTGTGGCAGGATCAACCACAGAAAATATGCTCTCAGATTGGTTTGTGCACATTTGATGGTACTCATGGTGTAAGGTTGGACTCAATTTGCTTGTTGAGGCATATGATTGAATTGTGTTTGGCTAACTTTCTTATACATGTATTTCTTTTATTATTTATTTGTTTCTGCAATCAATTTATCATACATATTTATTATTTATCATACATATTTATTATTTGTATTATTTGTGCACTCTTTTTATTTAATTTTTGCAAATATGACTGGTCAGTACCGAAATCAAGAGTGTTGTGGAAGAGAATACTCACAAGGTATCTGGGGGCTTATCTGATGCATCGTGCTCTGCTTGTGAGATGACGGTTGTATGGATGCAAAACCAGCTCAAGCAGAATCAGACACAGGAACGAATTCTTGAATATGTGAATCAGGTGAAGTAATACTTACATCTGATATGTTTCTATAGGTTGCACTTAAATGCCTTGCTCATGCTCTGGGTTCTTATTGCAGCTCTGTGAGCGGCTGCCTAGCCCAATGGGAGAATCTGCAGTTGATTGTAGTGGTTTGTCTTCCATGCCTAGTGTTTCCTTTACTATTGGTGGAAGAACATTTGATCTTACCCCTGAGCAGGTGAAGTATAATGTTTAGATATGCTTATGTTGGTCTGACACTTATGGTTTACGTTTGACTATGTGTCTTGTGTTATCTCTCCCAGTCACTAAAGGATGCTAGAGCTTTAGCTTTTTACTCGTGCATTCAACCCGCCTGATGCTAAGAGTTCCACATAAATTTTTCAGTTTCTGCATGTGCACAATATTTGAAAATTTATCCTTTTCATATTGTGGTATTTCAAGTTATGAGCATGGTCACGTTCTTCTGTCTTTACCGGAGATTTAGTTTATTGCATTACTGATATTTTTCTTTCTTTTTTCTTGTTTGTTGGAAATCAGTATGTGCTCAAAGTAGGTGAGGGAGATGCTGCACAATGCATTAGTGGATTTACTGCTTTGGATGTCCCACCACCCCGTGGACCTCTCTGGTATAATTTTCCTTCAATTTTTTCCATCTTTTTGCTTTCGGTTTTGTTGGTGTCAAGATAATTGTGGTGGTAGATCTTTTGTTTCTCCAATGGCATTGGTGACGTCTGTTGATTACTTTTCTTGTTGGCAAGAGAGAGAAATTTGAAAGCCCTTGCTAATATTTGTTTTTCCAACAGGATCCTGGGGGACGTATTCATGGGTCGCTACCATACCGTGTTCGACTATGGCAACGAGAGAATTGGGTTTGCAGAAGCTGCATAGATAGTAGATATTAGCTTCTAATGTTCTGTTTGTGCTTGTTTTTTTACGTTGCCGAGTTTGAAACTATCCTATCTAGTACTGGAAGTAAGCTCCTGTGAATGATGTTTGTATGTACATATCTATGTCCTGCTTTTTATCCAATGTATTTTCAACATTGCACTTTAGTTAAGAAAATGGATCCTTTCGGACAGTGTGTCTCAGCCTGCTATGAATTCAAATTCAAATGCCTTATGTACTTTGGTGCAGCGTTAGTTTGTTTGGTCTTTTAAAATGTTTGATTGTGTGCTTAAGGTGGACATATAACGTATTGAGGACATATGCTAACTGCGCGCAAATACTTAACCCTCCATGTGTTTAGTTCAGTGGGTGACCGGTCTTGTAAGTTATCCGCTCTAATTTAATTACTCGTTTGGTGCCTAGGATTGGATTAGATTGGATAAGTTAGTATATTGAAGCCTAGGATTGGATTAGATTGGATAAGTTAGTATATTGAAGGAGGAAATGAAAGTAAATGTGAATGATTTTTTATTTTGAGGATTAAAAAGGGATAAGTTATAAGGTATTGATATCATGTCATTTTGTTGGGGTGATTGAAGGTGGTATATTGAAGGTGGACATATGCTAACTGCACGCAAATATTTAACCCTCCATGTGTTTAGTTCAGTGGGTGACCGGTCTTGTAGGTTATCCGCTCCAATCCAATTACTCGTTTGGTGCTTAGGATTGGATTAGATTGGATAAGTTAGTATATTGAAGGAGGAAATGAAGACAAATGTGAATGATTTTTTATTTTGAGGATTAAGAAGGGATAAGTTATAAGGTATTGATATCCTGTCATTTTCTGCGGGTGATTATTACACCAAATGTGGCCGTATTGTTTTTAATGGTTATTGATTTGGTGTTCTGTTTATTCTTGTTTTGCCGCTGAGCTGACTAAAGATTTCCATGCAAAAGAAAACAAAAGAGAAAAGGGTTTAGGAATTACGGACCGAATTTTTGTTATAATTTATATTTTAAAAAAAGACTCAATAACGAATTTGGGGAGGTTGTGATGGTTAGGTAATGAAAGCCAAATTTGAATAGTGGGTAGGGACGTAGAAAAGTTATGAGAGCATAAATTTCATGGCTTGACAGAGCAGAGATTGGAAGCCAACTTACACAAGAACAAGATGATTGAGTTTGTTACAAGAAATTGAAGATGCCGATTTGTTAATATCGTAAAGATGCCAGTTCATCAAAATTTGTGTAAAACCAAGGGTTCTTCCAACTCTTATCCAAACTCTCACATAGGGTGGGCCGTACATCGGTTGTACATAATTTTTTTAATTTATAGGACTCGAATTATATGAAAGAGTTGAGATAAAAGTTGGGATAACTCTGCGCCTCTCTCGTATTTCCCTAAAAATTTATGCTCGCAAATCATTGTGCGGAGTTAGTTTTTCACATGGGCTGTCTGAATTTCCAGGAGTATGTAATCAAGGCTATACAGCAAGACATTGCTGTACTTCTTGCACATCTGGTAGCATTCATTTGTAGTGGTGAAGTCTGACATCACAAGACTCATGGTAAGCTTGGTACACACATTTTGGCAAAGGAAGCGTTATTGCTAGCTACAAAGTGATTTGGTTGCTTCTAGACCACGCAAAAATGTGACTAAAGATGCACTCTCTTATTTGATTATTATATAATATAAAAAAAGGAACTCTTTCATTGACTTAAAAGAATGAGATGGGGTGGAAATGCTGAATGTGAATGCAGCTTTGAGCATTTTACATTTTGCCTAATTAGCTGTCTTTCATGATTCCAATGAGCAAAGTGCCCACCGATATCCAATATGTGTTTGGACGGTTGGTCCTCTAGACAAACAAAAGTGATAGAGAAAAAGGGAAAGGAGACAGGTAAATGGGGAAGGCTTAGGTTGGCATGTGGGTCTCTAATTTCGAATTTTTCAATAAACTTAGCACGCGGATGGCTTATGTGAGAGTGAATTGGACTGCAAGACACCTCCTCAAATGTGCCCCTAACGCGCTAAATTTCGTGAAAATTTTGAAAAAAGAAAAGAAAAAGAGAGTATGTTATTGTCTTAAATTGCAACAATTGATAAACTACATCCTAAGCACAAAAATTCAAATATCAGAAGCTTCTTTATTGAACCTTTACATTTTGCCTAGTTGACCTGTATTCAAGATTCAAATGAGCAAAGTGGGGCTGATCTCCAATATGTGGGTTGGGCAGTTGGTCCTTTTTCCACAAACAAAACTGATTTAGATAAAAGGGGAAGGAGACAGGTAAATCGTAAATGGGTAAGGCTTGGTTTGGTATGTGGGTCTCTCTAGACTGTATGTGTGTGTGCTCATAGCTGTAAAGGAGTAAGTGTTCAATGATTGGCCTCAGCTTGCAGCCAGAGTTGTCTGTTCACCGACGCAATGGGTCAATCACCTCCACCCTAGAATTTTGTATTCAATTCTTTGATTTCCTTTCTTCACTTTTGTTCCACCAAGAAAAATTAATTCAAGATTGAGAGTGTTGAAAATGCAAAGTAAAATCACCCTATTGTAATGGTACTAGAGTATGATCATCTGGTATAATTTGTTCACGTAATTTATAATATGAGTGAATGATAAGATTGAAATATTGACAATTTTTATCTAGTATTAACCCAAAAGATCATTAAAAAAATAAAATTAAGTTAAATTTAAAATTTATAGTTTGGTTAGATTAGAATTTCTACTTTAGTTGGCTTGACCTAAAATTCTTTTATCATGCACATTTTATTGATGAACGAAATGAACCTAGAACTGTTGTAGTATATGAATCTTGAATTTCACATTGGCAAGTATGGTGCTGATTTCACTCTCACGTTTCCACAAGGTCCAAAAAAAAAAAACATTGTTAGCGTTGAATTAGGGTCATAACCAACACCATTCAAGAAAGCAACTCTCTCTAGTTCCTCTTTGTAGAAATTATTACAGAAATTTTACACATTTAGACCAACGCTAACATCAAATCGTAGAGTTAAACAAATTTTTAATCTACATCGATCGAGAATTGTTTGCGCACATAAACAACGGGAGAAAACTGATAGATTTAATTTACTAATCACAAGCCTAAGAAAAGTCCATCTGATTATACTTTATTTGCCGTGTAAAGTGTGAACTCATTCTCCCATTTAGTAAGTTTAGTACAAAAAAACAGTTCTATTCACACCAATGAATAAATATTCAAAAACCGCGTTGAAGGACAATGCATCTATGATCAATCTTCTAGATTTCAAAGTGCTTTTTGGCGCCGCAAAATCACTTCTCCAAATGCAAGGCATATTCCCCATAATCTCCTCTTAAATTTAAAGCCCACAATCTTGGGCATGTGGCTTCATGTGTCGCCATGTGGGTGGCTTTATTAGAAGCCTAAGTAACTGCGCTCCTAGACGGCCAGAGCTGTCAAACTCTCTCTCCTTTTGCCACGCGGCTCGATTTAAAGAGGATTAACAGGTAACATTGAACAGGAAATTAAGAATCTTATTTTATACTTTGGTTTTACTTTTTTGGAACGCCATAAAAATCAACCCAACTGGCCTCCAAGTCACATATAAATATTGTACATTTCGTAGCACCATTCCAAAAACCCAAACCCCACCAACCTCTCTCATATTTTTCTTCTTTGTGCTCTATGCCATGGAGCACTGGACCAGAGGACCGACCATTGGCCGTGGCTCCACCGCCACCATCTCCCTTGCCACCGCCGCCCTCTCCGGGGAACTATTCGCTGTAAAGTCCACCGAACTCTCTTGCTCATCTTTCTTGCAGAAAGAACAATGTTTTTTGTCCAAGCTGAGCTGTCCAAATATAGTTAAGTACTTGGGCTGCAATGTTAGCACTGAAAACAATAGGCCTATGTACAATCTTCTCATGGAGTACGTGCCCGGGGGCACGCTTTTCGATACAATTCGAAGGCATGGAGGGCGGCTAGAGGAGCCCGCGATTCAATTATACACACATCAGATTGTGCGAGGCTTGGAGTATCTTCATGTGAATGGATTGGTACATTGTGACATTAAGAGCCAAAACATTTTGGTAGCTGAAGAGTGTGTCAAAATTGCTGATCTGGGTTGTGCTAAATCGGTACAAATAGTTGCAGGGGATGAAGACTCTGCCACCTCAAGTACTATAATTTCAGGCACACCGGTGTTCATGGCGCCAGAGGTTGCACGTGGAGAAGAGCAGGGGTTTGAAGCAGACATATGGGCTCTTGGATGCACAATCATTGAAATGGCCACTGGTGATGGCCCTTGGCCGGAGCTTAACGACCCAGTTTCAGCTCTTTATCGGATTGGATTCTCCGGTGACTTGCCGGAGATTCCAACCCGGCTTTCGAACAAGGGTAAGGATTTCTTGAACAAGTGTTTGAGAAGAGACCCAAGAGAGAGGTGGACAGCTAAGCAACTTCTTGAACATCCATTTCTTGAAGAGTGCTTGGGGTCTAAAACAGAACAAGTAAAGGAATTCAACTTCACTATGAGGTCTCCTATTAGCGTGTTGGATCAAGGCCTTTGGGATTCACATGAAGCCTTTGAAAGTCCAAAGGAACAATCTGTTGTTGAAGGTGTTTGTTTGAATTCTCCACTGGAAAGGATCAAGAGGTTGATTGGAGGCACTTGTTCTGCATTTTCAAATGCACCCAATTGGGAATTTGATGAAAATTGGTCCACTGTTAGATGCAATGGCATTGAGGAAAGCCAAAACTCAGGGACAAGCAACAATGTCATCTCAGTTGATGAACCTGTGGCTGCGGCTTCACCGAATGTGGCTTTAACTTATCATGAAGAGCTTGACAATTCATTGTGTGATGAGGATGATGAGAGAAGTTTTTTTATGGCATTTAGTTTGACAGAAGATTCTTTTGTACCAAACAATCTTGAAATTGAATCAGATAATCAGAATTTTCACTTTATTCACTCCCATTGTTGTCATTCATGTTTTAATTTTGTCGGCCAAGTAGAACCAGTGGAGGTTAAGTTTCTGTCATTTGTTTTCTATTTTGTGTTTGTTTTTGTACCAAGGGCTGCAACTTTTGAATTAATTAAACAAGGTTTATATGACATATCAATCTCTCTATCGGGTACCAAAACTGTGGTTTTTTGTTTCTTTGCCAATTTGCCAAAGTTAGGAACGAGGAGAGTTTTCTTACACACACATACCTTATCAATGTGTCAGGATTCAACTTAAGATCACTAATTTGGAAGCCAGGACTCTTTTCCCTGTTGACACCGAAATTGTGGTTAATTGCTATTCTAATTATACATCCTAGGTTAATTGCATTTTTATATTCACCCCTTTTGGCCTCTTATGCTGTCTCTATACGCAAACCGAGGGGAGCTGTCTCTTGTGTTAGCCAAAAGGAGAAAGAAAACCAGCTGTCTCTCAAGTCTCCTGTGCATATTCTTCGTATGCTGCGAGCTTTTTTCTTGTTTTTGGTTTTGATTTTGATTTTTTGTTTTGTTTACAACCCCACTCATTTATCTTAGAGAGCTTTGCATTATTTTATTTGCACCAAAGTTTTGCAAGCTAGGCCAGCCTTTTTGTTTGCATCATTGCCAACATATGTGCTTCAATTAAATAAATCGTGTGGTTGCATATTTTTCCTTTTTCCCAATATTTTCTGCTCATGACGACAATATCATGTGGGCATTAGGGTTTCACTGATATGCATGTGAATGAAGGGTTAAATGCATTGGCCTCCATCCATTTACAGTCTGTGAAATATTGTGCTCTGTGTTCTCATTTTGTTTTAGGAGCCTTTTCAACTTTGTTCCTTTCCCTTTATCCAGTAGGGGCAATGGCCTACTTGGACCGCAGGCTAGGGGAGATTATTTACCAAAGTCAATTCAGATAATTGAGAGGGTTTAATCTTTCTTTGCCCTCTGATGAAGCTTCCTTTGTGAACAAGAGAGACTTTTGTTAGGCAACTTGGAGGGTCATCAACTTTGTTGCCTCTCTGCGAAGTCAATCTTGGGTAGGTGCATGCACACAACTGGTAGATGCGAGTACTTCTGTTCAGATTAATTGATGTGTACTTTTCATATCAGTTACTATGATCATCACTTTAATAATTGATATGTACTTGTCATCTCGGCCCCTATATGGGGTATAATAGTGAATCTCCCAAATTATATTCAAATAGAACAATCTTAGGGATTGTTTTCTTTTTTACAATGATAACTTGCATTTAAGAAACCAACATAACATCAACAATTAGAATGGGGGACAATCAATTAGGACCATCGTCTTTTATCCAAACTATAAGATCCAAAATAAAAATATAGCAAAATGTGATGCCTGATACAAGTACTATTGAGAGTCTTTTTCTCACACTGAAAAGTTAAGAGACCTAATTTGGGTTTATAAAGAGTTGAGCTACTCTCCAACATTAACAATTAGTTTTGGGATAGAACCTAAACCTCCTTCATAGTATCAACAATCGAAACTGACCAATACATATATGATTTCAGGTTACAATAATGAAAGTGATCATAAACTGTGTGCTTATAAACTTAATAATTTTCCATTCATTCATTTTCCAGGTTGAATCGTATTTACTTCTAATGGATAACATATTGTCATGTGGATGTGGTGACTGAAATTGAAGAATTACTTTAGCAACTTTAGTATATTATTGAATTGGTGTGACCTAATTTCTTTGGCATGTAGAGAAGCGGCGGTGAAACGAATGTGGTCTGATCCGCAAGGGAAGGGAAGGGATTTGAAGAGTCGTCGTCTTTTAAAATGGGAAGGGCAGAGAGACTTTAAACAAAGTCAACTAATTTTAAAACGTCAACTTATCTCCATTGCATGAATGAATCTTAAACCAGAAGAAGACAAGGAAGAGGTAACTGGAAGAGTCAACACGTTGGGTTTTTCATTTTTGCCTCTTTTTTTTTTTTTTTCCTCTTCTTGTTATTGAAAGGTCACCTAAAAGACTTGTTACTATAGCCTTTTGACAAACAAAAAGGATGCCATCATCCTAACGTAATTGTGAATCATCAAAAAATTTGTATTCAAAGGTTTCTTGTATATATCCCATAAAGTTTGGCCATTGCAGCTTCTAGCTACTTCTACCCTTTCAATTCAGCACCAGCTATTTGAACACCATTGAAAGAAGAAAAACTTACATATAGTGAGGTGTATATCTCTTTCTCTATCTTTCTTGTTACACGAAGAGATAGAGAGAATGTATTATACACTTCATTTGTTAAGTTTTTCTCCCTCTATTGCGAAATGCTAAAGTTTAACCACTCCATGATGGATTACTCCCATGTCCGACTCACAGGATGTACGGGTTGGGCTGCAACACAGGGCGTCCTATAAAACCTTTTAGCCCAAGAATTATAGTAGTAAAAAAAGACAATTTTATATGTTTTCTCTTTATTTTGAGAACTTTTACTTAAACTAACTTAACACCTAAGCTTGGAACTTTTATTTTAATTTTTATTCAAAATGAGCTTAAGTGTTAAAAATAACTACTTTTATTTCTATATAGGGCCTCTAAAATTAATGGACCGGCCGTAATTACTCCACTCTCTAATTTTACCTAATATTGATAGTTCGCTTGTTTGGAACTAGCATCCATATGTGATTAGGCTAAAACTCTCACGGCCAAGAAGTACAATAACTTTTTATTTTTATTTTTTAACTTTATCTATTTTGATAAATTTATTGCTTTTCTTTCCTATTGTTTATTTTTGTTAAACAATATCCGTACAGTTAGGAATTCGGATCTAACACACAAGAAGCACATGACCTTACTAAGCCGCTTTTCACGTGGTTTCCTCCCAGTGAAGTATAAATTATAATAATTTATGGTAGAAGAAGTTGACGGCAAATTTTTGTATAGTGAGCCAGGTCGGACCGAATTCCTTACGGGCCAAACATGGAGCGAACCTCTATGCACCGGGTTAAGCCCAGGTTGGGCTTAGGGTCAATTTTGATTTTGGGTCTCAAAAGTTACGCTTAATTTAAAATGACTAATAATAGTTGAATTAGGGCTGGGTATGGATTAGGTTGGGTTGAGTCAATTTTGATCGCAATTCACAACTCAACTCAAACATACCGGTTTATGATTTCTTGAATCTAAGACTTGCTTGTTATTAGACAAACTCAAACAAACCCAACCCTTTTGTGATCAGGTTAGGCAGTTTGGTTTAGATTTTTTTTTTCCCAATCAGCAACCCAACCCATGCATAGTGATTTATGATTTCTTGAACCTAAGACACACTCATTATTAGGCCAACCCAAACAAACCCAACCATATTGTGATTGGGTCAATTGGTTTGATCAGGTTGATTTTGAAATTGTGTCAAGCCCTAGATTGAATTGAATCTCTCCTTTTGAGAAAAACTTCATTTTGGTTCTTCCTATCACGTGACAGTACAGTCTATTTAAAGCCATTGGATTTGAAATATCATAATTTGTTAATAAGAAGAAAACCTCTCCCGACGAAATAGCGTCGGCAGAAGTTTATGCCGGCAAACTTTTGCCGGATTTGACATCTCCCGACGAAAGTCACCTTTCCCAACGAAACCTTAGCTTCCTCGCGGTTGGTTGTCAGCAAGAAGCAAGGGGATCAGAGTGCGGCTAGGGTTTTTTGGACATAAAATACTCAATCCTTTATACGGGGAAAAACACTAGAAAGTAAAACCTAAAAGAGGGATAATAGGGACTCGGATAATGGCCCAATAGTAATTGATAATGCTCTAAACTACTCATATTGATAAGCAAAAACCACGGAATTAAAAGAAAAAAGGGGTATTTAAGAGAATAGCCGCACGGCTATACTCGAGTTTTTTTATTGTTTTAAATAAACAGTATAGCCGAGCGGCGATACTCATTAAATATAATATTTTCCCACAATATAGCCGCGCAGAGATACTTGGGTTTTTTTTATTTTTTTTAAATAAATAGTAAAGCCACGCGGAGGTGCTCGTTAAATATAATATTTTCTGACAGTATAGCCGAGCGGCTATAAGAGTGATTTTTATTTTTTAAATAAATAGTATGGCCGAACGGCTATACTATCTTGATAACATAACCAAAAAAAGATAGCCATGCGGCTATACTTTGGGAAATCATGGAAAAAAAAATTGGTATTTAAAGAGTATAGCCACCTTGCTATACGTGGGTTTTTTTTTAATATTTAAAAAGTATAGCAGCGTGGCTATACTCTTTAAATAGCTTCTATTGAGGGATCCCTAAAAAAACTTATTTGATTCTATTGAGGGCTCCCTCTAAAAAACTTATTTGAGAGACACTCTTGTAAGACCCACTCTGCATTGTGTTTCATTAACCCAAAAGTCTATTTTGTAGATTTCATTCAAAGATCATCTCTACACAAAATCACTTGAAACCAATATCATTTGACGACTCAATTAAATTATTGAAATTTAAGTACTTTCTTTAAGCACCGTGTTCATTGATGTTGTTGGTCTGAATTAGATGTCTTAATGATTTTCAATTTGCATGATTTTTTGCAAGGATGATCTCTGAATGAAGATGTGAAAAATAAATGGTTTGGATCGTTGAAAAAAATTTCATAGGGGACCCTAATGGGTATTCCTCAAATAAAATTATTTGACGGATCCCTTAATAAAAGTGAACTATATATATATTTACTTGAACGAAGATTCTTTTTATGGATTTAAATTCAAGATAAAACGAGTAAAAACCCAACACATCCAATTAACCGTTGTATATATACATATGTGTGTTAATGTTATTTACAAGAGATCCCATTATTTTCTTGTATGAAATAATATAAACTTTGCAAGTCCATGTAAATGATGTATGCACACCAACCTATTCTTCCGATTTCAGCTTTTGGAGTTTCGGTTGCTTAATCTCTGTTGTCTTCATTTCTGCATCAGCATTCTTCCTTTGCTCAGAATCATTTTTCACATTCTTAACTTCTTCATTGAATTTTCTGAGCAGATTGAGCTCTTTGATATAACAGTGTAGTCTATCTATAATCAGTACAAGGAATAAAGAAAACCCTGCGCCGTGATTGAAAAAGAAAAAGCTCATAAAGTATAAGATTCTTATAGCTCTCAAAACCAGTAAGCCTACAACCTACCCTGTCAAGGTTAACTTCAACATATAGTTCATTTTTTCTTTCCATAAACTTTTCAGAAAGGGCTAAATTATGAATGTAGTTACCTATAAGAGATGCTTCTAAGAGTCGATGTGCCATTAAAACCTCATCAGTTGGATTGACAAAGCCTGCCTCTGTTAAACGTTTCTGAACACTGAACACACCATATAGGGTAGAGCTAAAGAAGACGAGGACAGTTCCTCCCACGCTCTTTGCCACCAATGGCCCCCGTCCTTGCTTCGATCGATCTAACCCTACGATCACCAACGTCCTTAGAGGGGTTCTGAACAGAAGACTCAGAATCAATGCCATTTCGGCCAACACAAGTGCAAACAAAATTTGAATCATTGTTTCAAGCTGGCAAGAAAGGTTTTTTTTTTTTTTTTTTTCCCCAAAGGTATTATCGAAATGACTTGAGCGATGTGTTGAAGATGTAAACCAATGGTTCAATTTTGTACTTTTTGTTCTTCTAAGATTTTATGGTTCAAAGGCTTGCTTGCTTATTATTCTAGACTTATAGTTTAACCAAAGAATCATACTTTCCATGACCTTGTGATGCAGGGATGGAATAGCTTCACCATGCCCCTTAGGCACCTTGTTGGTTAGGAAATGTGTGTGTGTGTGTTTTTTGTTTTTTTTGTTTTTTCATATTCTTTTTACCTTTTTATTTTGGAGTTCCATTTGGGGTGTTATGCTAATTTCTCCTTTTTCTAGCACATAATTATATTTCTAATCGGTAATTGTAGGGAGCGGATTTGATGTCCTCATTTTGTGTGTCCCTTCTCTTTCGTGTTGGCACCTGTCCTATGATTTAACACATCATTTATTCACATTTTATCATCCCGATTTTACCCTTCTCATCTTAAAACAATTATTACAAAAATAATTAAAGAAAAGGGCCCATTCCCAATTCTGCCGTTTTGATCCTCACCCATGGCAGATCCGACATGTCTCTCCACTCTCCCTTTTCTTCACATGTGTTTCATCTTGGACCAGAGTTGCTAAGGTTGTGTGCCCTAACGATAATTGTCAGTTCCTTTCATGCCGCCACTTCGACATATACTTCTATAGCAAATGCGAGTTGATATGGTTTATCAAAAGGATGCTACTTTGAATGGTCAAATTGGGCTTCTTTGATTTATTTTTATTTTTTTATAATTTATTTTAGAGTTTTTTTATTTAAACTTCACACTTTTCTTTATTCACTTAAATATTTAAATAATTAAACTCTTTAATATTAAAAAGTAATGCACACTTAAATAATATAAAAAAGTCTAGAATATTGATGAATGTGCAAACCGACTTAGCAAAGTCGGTGAATACAAAAAAATATGAGATCAAAATGTGCTTTAATATAAAATATTCAAAGTACTACAGTCACCGACTAAGCTTATGTGAGTTAGTGCTCCTATATATAGGCTTGTTTCCTTGACAAAAATGTAGGGAGATTCATTATTATACCCAATATGGGGGCCTAAATTATAAAAATACCCTATATAAAATGGACTTTAAAAACACACCCAAAACCCATTTACAACATAACAAAAAAGCTTTTAACTTCTTATAAATTACAAAACTGCCATCAATTTCTTAAAACAAGCCCAACCCCAAAATCTCATAAAAATACCCAAAGCACTCAATAGGGCATCAAAGTAATTTAATAATTAATATTAAATTCAATAAAGCTAGCTATCATTTTTTGGGTTTTTTTTGGGTTTGTTTATAGGAATTCAATTGTGTAGGGTTTATTTATAATATTAGTGCTAGAAATGGGTATATCACTAAATATCTCAAAAAGGTAAGCTAGAAGCTGAAAACTACAGCTGTCTGACTCAAGTAATCAGCCAACTCAACTATCCAAAGCCTCGTACTTTTCCTACTTCAATCAATAAAATAAAACTACTTTGTTATTTTTTCAAAAGTTTTTCATTCCAAGTTAAGTTATTATTTTAAACACTAAATTAACCATTTCCTAAACCTCTTCTTCCGTAAACTAATACTTAACATGTACATCTATACACACACTCTACCACTCTTCAAATTAATTTTTAAAAAAACACAAACTCCTCTACATCCTATTACCAAATTACTCTTCGCTTTCAATTCAAGAAACCTACTACACAGTACACTATCATCTTCTTTTCACAAACCTTAAATAATAATAATAATAATAATATTGCTACACATTTGACAACATTGTTTTTATCTCTTTGGCCACATTTTGTAATGCTGGGAAAGTAACCGGAAAATATCACTTTATTTCATTTTTCATGTTTGTTTTGAGTAAGAATGGAAAACAAAGTTTGTATAAATTTTCAATTATACCCATATTAAATCAAATAAAAAAAGAATGCATTTAATAATATATTGTAATTCTAAATTGTTAATGGGGACACAATGGTCATAAAAAATATTTATTTAATATTGGCTTATTTTCCCAAACTTTCCAATGAGAATGGAAAACAAAACACAAGTTGGGAGAATGGCTTCACATTCCCCCTACTTTCCCATGGGCCAGGCAATGATTTATCATGCCTGGACTTACCATACATGGGAAAACAATTGATTTTTCATCCCCAAGTCTCCTTTTCTATGAACCAAACGGGGCCTTTAAGTAATGTGAGGTTGAAGTGAACTTAGAATGGTGAGGGGCAAGATAGCGATGTGTGGGCTGTGAGGTTGATGAGTTTATTATCTATTTATTTTTTCTGCTGGGTGTGTATTTAGAGTTAGTTTGGGAAGATAGTGGGGTTTTCTTAAAAATTATGAAATTTGAATTAAAAGTTAGGGTGAACATAGAATATGGGGTGAACAAAGAGAAGTGCGAGGTTTAAATAAAAAAAACTCTTATTTTATTTCACCCAAGATGAAATTCATGTGTGCTGAGCAATAGGCATGGCCGCCACTTGTGGGTGAGGTAAGGGGTAAATGAGAGATCTGGGATCGTTCATGGTGTAAAATGAGTTGGAAACACGACAAAGGTATTTGGAGATTGTAGACCAATGGTCTTTTGGTACATAGGTTTGGCTTGGACTGGCATGGACTAAATTTAGTATCATGTTTGTTTCATTTAATTCTAGTCTTAGATGGGATTGCTAATACCGGGCCCACCAAAAACACCTCCTTAAGAGGGGACTACTAAGCCCTTGTTGAAAGGGATGATTAGCTAGTCCTATTTTCACCAATGTATAAGATGCATATATTATATTATTATAATGTACATATATTACTATTATTACGATTATTATTACTATTATTACATACACATATACTATAATGTACATATATACATGTATATATATATATATATAAACACATATATACATATATAATATATATAAATACATATAGATATATACACATATATTATTATTATAATATACTCATATACACATACATATTAATATTATAATAATAGCATACATGTATACATGTATATATGTAATATATATTATATTATATATTAATGTACATATATACACGTATATACACGTGAATATATATAAACACATATATACATATATAATATATAAATGCATATAGATATATACACGTATATTACTATTATAATATACCCATATACACATACATATTAATATTATAATAATAGCATACATGTATATATGTAATATATACATATATTATATTATATATTATAATACATATATATATAAGTATATATACATATATGTGTATATATATTATACCCATGTATGTATTATAATATACATATACACACGTATATACACATATACATTATATATTTATACTATATGTATATATATTATAATATACATATATATATACATGTATATACATATATATATATACATGTATATGTATTATAACCATGTATATTATAATATACAGATATACACCTATATACACATATATATACATGTATATATGTATATTCTTATAATATATATATATGTACATTTATATTGTTTAAAATATATAATATTATTATAATATACTTATATACATGTATATACACATATATGTTATATATATATATATATTATATGTATGTATATATACATATATATTATATATATATATTATAAAATACATATATACATATATATATAGATATTTTTGAAAAAATAAAAAAATTCTAGTCCTAATCCAAGTATACACCAAACGCAAGATAAGTGTTATCCAACTTAGACTAAGCCAAGCCAAGCCAATTCCTAAGCATAGTCCATGCCAAGACAGTCCTATGTAACAAACGAGCCCTAATTGTTGTACTTTATTCAATTTTTGGTTATTATAAAAAATAAAACTAATGAGAAAAGTAAAATCGGAATGATGAAATCTGAATAAATAATGTATTAAATCAAAAGACAGGTGTCAACATTACAGAGAAGGAAAACTAAGGGACACAAAATAGGGACAGCAACAGATTCACTTCGAGTGAGAATAGAAAATTAGCATGAGATAATTGATATCAATGACATTGATGCTACAATTACCGGAGCGGATCTCAAATACCAACAATTTAAATTTGAAAAAACATAATACTATCTTTCCACCCACTATTATTCTTAAAATATCCCATAGCGCATACCAAAAATGAATTCTGTCTCATAACTCCTCAAAGCGTGCCCCTGCATAATCTTCAGAATCCTTCTGTTTCTCTCCATCGATACCACCCATAACACAGCCATGATCATGCAACCTCACATAACTTTGGCCTTCTTACCAGTCCATTAAAATTCATGCCCTTGGAATTGCCCAGCTAATGCCCATCTCCCTGCACAAATTCAACTATAGACCCAAGGTCACCGAGCAATGAACTTATGATCATCTGTTTCCAAATTCTTCTTTAATAGGATACACCATTGAGGAGACAAGCAGGAATACGGAAGCCTTCTTTGAACCGTGTCTTCACCTCTTTTAATATTAATTTTACTATAAAAATCGTTAATAATGAAAGTTCTTGTGATTTCGTGGTCATGTCTGAAGGATGGGTGACTGGGCATTTGGTGTGAACCAAAGTCGGATGGGAAGCCTGAACTTTTCAAATTTCTATTGGAGTGATTCCAATATACCTTTGGTGTGAGATCCTAGAGACGAATCTCTCTTTTCTCTTTGTATAAGCTTTTTTTTTGGGTGAAGAAACGAGGCTAACGCCCAACAAAGAAATTAAACAATGGCTCGAGGCCTACAGACTCCAAGTAAAACTTCACTATGACAGGACCTAATACTATCAGGAGGGTCCTGGAAAGTTGACAGACCCAACTCAAGACGTGAATCCAATTCAGCTAGTTTATTCGCTACCATGTTGCACTCACGATATACATGATGAATAGAACAAACCCAGTTTTTGTTTATATAGGCCTTGCATCCCCACAACATAGTAGCAAGAGGATGAAAGTCTTCCACATTTTGTTAAGCAGATGTACCGCGGTCGCTGAGTTAGACTCGAGCACAACTGCACTGCAACCTATATCCCAAGCAAGTTTCAGTCCAAGATAGATGCCCCATAACTCAGCTTCCAAGACTTGTCCTACACCAAGATTGACAGCAAAGCCTCTCATCCACTGCCCAGAACTATCTCTTAGTACACCTCCAGCAGCAAATGCGTCCATCCACACCTTTTCTGCACCCGTCGGTATTGATTTTAATCACTCATTCATTCGGATATTGCCAAGAGAGCGCAGTGAAAGAGCGGGTGGGTTTTCTAGTTTTTCCAATATTGGCATGTGTCCAATCTGCAGCAGCCATAAGAATGATGTGTCTGGGGTTGTTGGGAAACACAAACCCATGATCAAAAATATTTTTGTTCCTCCATTTCCAAGGAAACCAGCAAGTGAAAGCAAACATGGTTGACCACTCCACTCCATAAGCCAAAATTGTAGAGTTGTGTAAATTTTTAGTAACCCAAGTATGAAGATCAATAGCCTGCAGCAAACTCAGATTCATAGGCATAAGGGACTAATGCTAAACTGAAATTGCCACTGGCAATTTTGTACAATATGAGCTGCATTCTCCATTGGGGCACCACAAATATCACAATTGGCAGTCATGGTCATCTTCCTTTTAACTCTTTGATCATTTGTTAAGAGTTTATCTTGGTGCAGCAACCAAAGGAAATATTTAATTTTGGGGGGAACCTTAATGTTCCATATAAAAGGCTAGCTAACATCCATATTCGACGACTCCAGACAATTAGCCATATATGCTGATTTAACACTGAAAGAGCCATTGGTAGTATGCTTCCAAATAGGAATATATGGTTTACAACTTAATCCAGCAGGTACACACGTAATATGACCTACCATCTCAATGCATTGAGCAAGAGTGAAACAGATATAGGTCGGGGAAGGGCGGATATGTGGGGTGGGTCAGAGAAGGAGCTTGGGGTGAGAGACGGAGAGAGGGGTTGCTGGGCTACGATATTTTTTATTTTGGTTTTAAATTTTAAATGATTTTTAATGAATAAGTGGGTTATGGGAGTTGAGGTTTTTTCCTAAGTCCTTAGAAGTCATTTTAAAATGGGTGAATTTATCTTTAAAATTTTGAAGACAAGGTGGATGAGGAAATATGACAAGAGGATAGAAATAAAAGCACTCAATTTAAAACTACTAAGAACGTCTCCAAGGGAGATGGGGAGACGTTAAATCCAACGTGAAAGCATGTAGAAAAAAATAATTGAGACTCACTTAATCGAAATGTTAAATCCTACGTGGAATAATTCTCTCTCCTGTTAACTTTAGTTGTTTGACTTTGTGATGTTATTTCATATTACTTTTCAATTAATGTGCCTAGAAAATAATAAACCAATAAACACTATGTAATAAAATAACAATAACGCTACGGGCACCAACTTGTTTACCAACTTTTGAATACCAACACATGTGGCACATGACATGGCAACCTATGTCATTTGCCACCTCATTTATTTTAATTACATAATTTGTTATATAAATAAAAGAATTTCACACCGAAAAAAGAAAAAAGAAAAAAGAAAAAAGAAAAAAGAAAAAAGAAAAAAGAAGAAAGAAAAAGAAAAAAAATTCTTTTATTTATATAATAAATTATGTAATTAAAATAAATGAGGTGGCAGATGACATAGGTTACCATGTCATGTGCCACATGTGTTGGTATCCAAAAGTTGGTAAATAAGTTGGTGCCCGTAGCGTTACTCATAAAATAAACTTTATTTTGATATGTTGGGTGGAATTCAAAACTTATATGTCAAATTACCACATAAGCCATCAAATTCAAATTTAATGTGTGATATTTGACATCTCCCTTGGAGATGTTCTAAGGAATTCATAAACGGTGGAATTTAAAATGATGACAATTAATGTTCTAGAAATTTTAAAGTTTATTGTTTGGCTAATGGATTTAAACATGAAATTTAACATTTTAAAACTTCCACACTCTTGGAATTTTAGAAATGACAACTATTTATATAGAATTTAAAGTTGAGATTCATAACCTCCAAATTCCATTTTTTTTTTCCACGTACAATTTCTAAATTTCTATGTTTTTTTTAAAATCCAAATACGGAAATTGGTATATGTCAATTTAGAAATTCTAACTTTTATCCAAATCCTAAGTTTATTTTCCCCATCCAAAAGCACTACACTAAATTTGTTCTCTATTTTTTAAATATTGTTTTTAATCAAATTTGGTACTTCCTCCAACTTAGGAAGAACCATATTTATACTCAACATATAAAACAGAGATCTCAAATGGTGAAACATCGAAAAACCCTAAAATTACTCTTAATTAATGACAATGTTAATTAATATCATGATGATAAAATGGTAAGAACTAACTGAAATGTATGCACCATATTTTTCAGTGAGTATATTTGTCAATGTTATTGTTGCTAACAAAACGTACTGATATGTTATCAATATATTTTCATCAACATCGATAAACAATCCAATCTTTAATAAGACCAGACATCATGCACAAAGAATTTCTGAACCAACTAAAATGTTTACTTATTAAAAACAGGCAAAGCCATAAAATTGAGGAACTTAGATAGGGAAATTATGGAATTGTAATTGGATCAATTACTCCCCTAGTTGATTCCATTCCTAATTTTGAGGTATTTGATTACGAATTTTAACATCTAATCCACATAAGGAATTAGGCCATCTCCAATTGAGAGGGCCAAATGTTAAAATTTGGCAATATAGCCTCGATGGAGCGCCCAAGGCATGTATAGGGCCAAGCAAAATATCAATCCAGTCAATATCTTGAGTGGAATAGCAGCCTACGTTAAGGATGGAAAAAAAATCCCCGCAGGGGTGGGTCCCTAACCCTAACGGGAGAAGATTTCGGGGCCAAACGGGTATAGGGTACGGGGATCCCTGAACTTAAAAAATCCCCGACGGGTATGGGGAGGGGATGGTATTGGCATCTCCATCCTCGTACCCGACCCGAAAATATATATGTTTATATTTAAATAAATATATATATATATAATTATAATATTTATGTTTAACCCTAAGTTAACCTCCCTCTCCTAATTCTTCCTAATCTTCTCTAGAATTTCATATTGATGTGATTTTGAATAGTTGAGTTGAACTTTATAGTTAATTTGGATGTGTTGAATGATAATTTAATATGAATATAATGTTAAAATGTATGATAAATATTTTTTATGCAAAAAAATTCAGAAATTCAGGATGGGTAAAAGGGATAGTCCCTCGAAGAGAACGGGGACGGAAATTCCCCGAAACCTATTAAACGGAGATGGGTTCGGCGATGGGGGCGGGGACAGAGAGCAGGGACGGGGATGATATTATCATACCCTGCCCTTATCGTTCCCGTTGCCATCCCTAGTCTACGTTTTACATGAATTGAAATTTGTTAGGGCCCACTCACACAACCACTGCCCCCATGTGCAAAGTCAGTTTTGTGGACCTATTAGAGTTAAACTATTTTTTAACAATTTAATAAGGGTATGGACTCAAAATTTGAGTCCGGAAGTTTGGGGAAAAAATTGTTTGAGTCCGGATAATACATGAATAGTTGTATTTTGAAGGGTGAAAATTTAGATTTAGCCCTGTTAACATTGGAGATGGCCTTAGAATTGTTTTGATACCAATTCCTGATAAGTAATAAAATAAAATAAAGAGTGCCGCTAAAAGAACCCTAAAACTAACTGAGTACACTTTATGATCTGAGTACACCCTAATATTTTAATCAAAATGTAAAATTAACTAATTACACCTTATTTAATTACCAAAAATACCTCTGGTACACCCTAATACACTCTATCACACAACACTCTAGTGCCAATCATAAACCAGGTTTCACTTTTTACATGAATTCATGCCATCTTTTCAGATTTTGGTTTCGCATCAAAATCTTTAATTTCATAAGTTATTGTGGGAGTAGATTCGCTAGCTCATTCAATTCAAAGCTTGATTCTTGTAAATCCTTGTGATTTTCTTCAAAATATGTGGAGGGAGACTCAAACATCTCTATCAAATTACTAGTGAAATGCATCATCATCAGTCTGAAATCCTTGAGAATTTTGGATGCTTCCAAGTTAGAAGAAAAGTTTAAACCCTGGGATTTTTAAGTCATCCACTTCAACTTTATTGTATGGATGATGTTGAGCTAAGAAGTCAGACTGGAACAAACTTCTTCATCCAAATATGGCTGCCCATCTTTCGCATCAGGAAGAATTAAGTACATGGAGAAACTCTGACACTTGTCTTTCGCCGTGTTTGTAAGGAAGCTCTAAGCCTTTGAAGCATCAAAGACCCTTAAAATTATAAGAAAATTTCTCTACGTTTGATTAGGATTGAATATAATAAGTAGGATGTACTTATTAAAATTATATTTGTTTTACAATTTCATATATCCTTTTTGGTTATTTTATATTATGATAAATTAGTAATTCAATAAATACTTTGGCAGTAGTTTCGTTTAGCAGCACTCTAAAATAAATAATGAATTCCCCAATGCGGTGCGTTTTGTCTCTTTTAAGACACTCGCCACAAACCACGAGCAAGACTGTAAATTCAGCCTCTAGGTAAAGTTATACACTGAAAAGACTCTCTCTCTCTCTCTCTCTCTCACAGCTGCAGTTTGGACTTTGGAGTCACTCAGGCTGAGGCGGGGAAAGCTGTTTTTCTCACTTCCCAGAGCCTGCAATGGAGGCGACGCCATTTGCTTCTACTACCAAAACGCTGTCGTTTCGATCATCGTCCCCCTCGTCTCTTCTTTTTCTTCGCAAAAATCGCCTCAATTTCCGACCTTCCAGAAACTTCTACGTCCGTGCCTCCTCTGCCGGAGACTCCGGTATATATCTCTCTCTCTCTCTCTCTCGCTATTTTCCTGTTAAATTTATTTATTTAATGATAAATTTCAAATGATTTTGTTTTTGATATTCAATCAGTGGTGACTCTGCTTGACTACGGTGCCGGCAATGTTCGTAGTGTGAGGAATGCCATTCGCCACCTCGGCTTCGACGTTAAAGATGTAATTCTTTTTCTTTTCTTTTCTCAATATATATCTATCTATCTATGCTTTGCTTTCTTTTTATTTGAATTCATTCTCATAGTTCCTTACATTGAGCTTCTCATACTTAACCATTCAATTCCTTCGCTAACAATTCCATATATATTTTGAATTGTTTCCATTCTGCTATGCCTCATTTGTGCTTTGTTCCAAAGTTTTATACTTCTAAGTGGTTTCTTTGTAATGATGGGTAAATTTTGCTGTTTTTTTAAATTTTAAATTTTAATTTTTATATGTTACAGATTTTATGAAAAAAGAAAAGAAAGATGTAGAAAATCGATTCATATAAAATTTGGTAAATCAATGAATAAAGTTTTAACACAAATTCAAAATGTAGGTTCAAACTCCAGAAGACATTCTCAACGCCAACCGCCTAGTTTTTCCTGGAGTGGGGGCTTTTGCTGCGGCCATGGATGTGCTGAATAAGAATGGGTGTGTGTCTCTTTTCTTTTATATCAGATTCTATAAGGATCAATTGCATGTTTGTTCCATTAAAATAGATTAGTGACAAAGAAGGGATATTGGTGATAAGGAGTGCCTATTCAGAGAATGCCGAAATGTGGTTAAGTAAAGTTAATCGCAACAATGATTGGTAGCGGGCTTGAATATCAAATCCGAATATAAGATGGATTTGAATATTTCTCCTTTGTTAACTAATCTTATAATATTACCAATGTAATTCCAATTATTTACTTTTTTATATTGTGGAGAATTTTCAGCCCTTTAATGTTTTTCAGGATGGCTGAAGCACTCTGTTCATATATTGAGAAGGACCGACCATTTCTAGGCATTTGTCTGGGACTTCAGCTCCTTTTTGAATCCAGTGAAGAGAAAGGACCAGGTCAGTGCTTGATGCCTCATTTTGTCATTAATTCTTTTTGTTGGGATTTGGTAACTCATCATAATCTGCATGGATCTCAGTCATGGAGTATTCACCTGTAACAATTTGGATTGAATGATTGAAAAGAAAGGAATTGGATTTGACAATAAGGCTAGATTAGTATAAAATTACTAAATATCACGTATTGAAAAGGATTTGAAATAACTTATACAATATATTTGAGATGGATTTGCAATGACTATATACAATGATTCGTTTGACATCCATGTGTTTATTCTTTCTTCCCATGCAAATATAAGTATTATGTATTGTAATAGTACGTTTAAGAAATTTAATTATATAATAGTAACTAAAATCCCTAGAATAGAAATCACTCTTCCCATATAAAAGTATTTCTTTTAGCAACTACTGAGGGTGCAGCAATCCATTTGTGAAGTTGTTATTGTTATTATAATTATAATGAGAGAGAGAGAGAGAGAGAGAGAGAGAGAGAGAGAGAGAGAGAGAGAGGAGAGGAGATAGTATCGGTGTGCTTAAACAAATTTATGTTATTTCTGACGTTATATATGTCTCAGTGAAAGGTCTTGGCTTGATACCCGGAGTGGTTGGGCGTTTTGATTCATCAAATGGTTTCCAAGTTCCACACATTGGATGGAATGCTTTGCAGATTAGAAAAGACTCATTAATTTTGGATGATGTTGGAAGCAATCATGTCTATTTTGTTCATTCTTACAGAGCCATGCCAGTATGTCTTATTTTCCTCTATTACAGAAAGTAATTTGAAGTTCATTTATCTGCTGCTTACTTTCACTAAAATACGGTGATTCTGTATGTTTATTGGGTTGACATATTTCTATCCAATTTTCAGTCAGATGAAAACAAAGAATGGGTTTCATCTACTTGCAACTATGGTGACAATTTTATTGCGTCCGTTAGAAGGGGAAATGTGCATGCAGTTCAATTTCACCCGGAAAAGAGTGGAGGTAAGATACCATTTGCTCTCTCCTGTCTGTTTGTAGATTTTTAATGGTAGCTGAAAGTGTACAGGAATTGCAGTAAACTTCCATGTCTTGTTTCTTTTGGTAAGAAGGAAGCAGATTTTATCTCACATGACTTGACCTTGGAGTTCCTTCTGACATTTTGAATTTGTAAACCCCTATAGCAAGGAACTGAAGCAGCAAACCAAATATTAAATGCAAAATCACTCAACTCTCTAAAGTAATGAGAAATGAAACTTAACTGTTGAAAATTTCAGAAATGAGCTTCCTTTCTGTGGCATTTTAAAAGTTCTCCTCTCCTTTCCCCCATTATTTACTAGAGTGAAGAGGGTAAAAATTTTGTTTAAGGTTTATGCAGTGGTTCTTTTCCAACCTGCTTTTGTGTGTAATTTTTGGCGCTCTGTTTTCTTTTATTTTTTATATTAAAGCCCTGTTACTGACAAAATATTATCTGAAAATGAATGTTTAGATGTTGGTCTTTCAATATTGAGAAGATTTTTGTATCCAAAGGCACAGTTGACAAAGGTAACCTCTGACCTCTGAGAAATATGCTTCTCATATGTTGACTACTCTGTTCAACCATCTAACAATCTGAGATGTTCTTGTGAAGACAGAAGCCCACTGAAAGGAAGGCTTTGAAACTTGCAAAGAGGGTAATTCCTATTCACTTATTTTTATATTTACCTTCTTTTTTGTGTTTTTGGGTGGAAGGAGAGGGATTGAATTTTAACCTGCTTAACACATTCGTCCAACTTACAATATTGTGGGTCTGATCAGTACTTATCTCATTGTCTTTCATATGCTGACTGCGAAGGTTCACCATAATTTCTATTACTTAGGTGATTGCTTGTCTTGATGTGAGGACGAATGACAAAGGAGATCTTGTTGTAACCAAAGGCGACCAATACGATGTAAGAGAGCATACAAAAGAGAATGAGGTATTTCTATAATTCTTGACTCCTGCCTTCCGTGATTTTGGTGATTTTTTCCAATTTGAGTAAGCGACCTTCTTGTAAAAGGATCATAAGAGCACCAGGAGAAAGTGTATCTTTGTCTTGGCGGATTAATGTTGTCACTTAATGAAAAGGTTTACTTTTTCTATTTATCGTGGTATCTATGTATCATTCCTATTCAAAATAATGTATGTATCATTCCTATTCAAAATAATGTGTGACATATTTTTGTAATCTTGATGATGGTCCAAATTCTTTTCATTATGGCATAAAATTGCTTCTATGTCTACTAATCAGAAACTTTGGTAGGTGAGAGAACTTGGCAAGCCTGTGGAGCTGGCTCGACAGTATTACAAAGATGGGGCGGATGAGGTATGCCTCCTTAAGTTTGAACAAATTTCACTGCTTATGCATCATCAAAGTGCTGTGATAATCTGCTTAAAGTCTTGATCTTGAATTTTCAGGTCAGTTTTTTAAATATTACCGGTTTCCGCGACTTCCCTTTGGGCGACTTGCCCATGTTACAGGTTTGTGATAGAACTGTTACACTTAAATCTGTCAATTTTGACAAAATAGTGAGTTTTCCTATTTTGAATTTGTGGTGTTGTTTCGACCAAAAAAAATAAATACTTGCGTTGTTATATTTTAACTAATTTCTTAATTCTTGTTTACTTTCCATGCTTTGTAGGTACTGAGATACACATCAGAAAATGTTTTTGTACCATTAACAGTTGGAGGTGGCATTAGAGATTTTACAGATGCTAATGGCAGGTATACTCTTGGGTGTTCTATTTTGATGAGCCAATATTGTCTTTTCTTTACATGTTTCAACTTTCCTTCTTATATTTTTCCCTATAGAAATTGAATTCAATAGCTTCCACTCATATTATGTGCGTTGATTAAGTGTAGGAGTATGGACATGGATTTAAGTTCATTTTGTTTTTCAGGAAGTATTCTAGTTTGGAAGTTGCTTCAGAATATTTCAGATGTGGGGCTGATAAGATTTCCATTGGGAGTGATGCAGTTTATGCTGCAGAAGAATATTTAAGAACTGGAGTATGCAATAATTTTCATTGTTTCAAATTCAGATCTGTGCAATGCACATGACTCTGTGTATGCCTCTCTAATGGTTCTTCTACTGATCTTTTAGGTAAAAAGTGGAAATAGTAGCTTAGAGCAGATATCTAGAGTTTATGGAAATCAGGTAATAACTTGTCCAGTAGTTTCATCCATTACATTCTTTTGAGTTGATTTGCACAATTTCAAGACATATTATACAAAGTCTTAGTATACATTCTTATGGTTCTAATTAATCGTTGACATTGCATTCTTGTGCTTCTTTTTTTTTTTTATATTGTCCCAGCTTCTAGTTTCTGTAGTATTTATTTTGACTGACGAGAATTCATTATAGTTCTTGTAGTAGCATAAAGTTGGAAACTAGAATTAAATAAAGAGGCTTTTCTCCTGCTTAACTGTGGTTTTGAATTTGCAAACAACTGTTGTTTTTGCTGTTACGTGTTCTGAATTTGTTGAGGGTTTAGGACTATTGTCTTGACTGATTAATTGATCATGGTCTTTTTCTGCCTGGAGTCCTGGACGGCTGTAATCCAGTCTGCTATTGTGTCTCAGTTTTTCAAGTTCCTTATTTAGTTTATTTAATATATATGTTGCAGGCTGTGGTTGTAAGCATTGATCCTTGCAGAGTGTACCTTAAAAATCCAGAGGATGCAGGGTTCAAGACTATTAGGGTAACAAACCCAGGTAAAGGGGGCATAACTTCAGTTTTTGCTTCTTTTTCTTGCTTGGATAATTCGTTCATCTTCATGTTTCATGTTAAAATTTTGTAGAAAGGTCAAAAAATGTTTATTATTGAATTCAGGTCCAAACGGAGAAGAATTTGCATGGTATCAGTGTACAGTAAGCATTCTTTTCTTTTGCTTTCTTTACCTGTGCACTACCATTCAAAGTTAAAACATGATATATATTCTGAAGCATGCATATTACATGGATTTGCTTCATTTAATTTGCCCGCAGAAAATAAAATAGTAATAAGAATTCCCTGAACCTCCATGTCTGGGTAGTTCCTTAGCCTGGCATTAACTATCAGATCTAAAGACATAATTAGGATTATATATTGTTAATTTAAGATAACATTTCATGTGGGTAGAGTTTCAGTTTTTTCATAAGAGAGAAAGGAGCTTAGAGACTTATGTCATCTTACCACACACACACACATACAAAGAGAGCTATATCTGTGTGTGCTTGTGAATTCGTTCTTTTTCAAATTTAACTCATTATCAATTTATCATACTCCTGTAAGATATTTCTGTGCTTCAATTGTATGTTGAAATAAATAATTTGTAGGATGATGGGATCGACTTGTTTGTCAGATGCACCAACTAAAGATCCTTTCTTTGACCGGTTACATCATTAGAAGATTTCCCCCCCTTTTTTTTAGGAAAGAAGATTTTCCCTATTGTATCTTGAAACTGTCTGTTGTTTGTTCTGAAGGTTAGCGGTGGCCGAGAAGGCCGACCAATTGGAGCTTATGAGCTTGCAAAAGCAGTTGAGGAGCTTGGAGCTGGAGAAATACTGCTAAACTGCATTGATTGTGATGGTAAAGAATACTTTGGTGTTCCTCACCCATTACAAGTCAATTTCTCTTTTGAGCATAGCTCTTTTTTGGGAAGAGAATACATAAAGTTAATGATATTTACAATGAATGCTAAGTTATTCCCCCTGTAAGTGTTAGTTTCTCAAACTAACATGGCATTCAGAGAAAAACGCAAGAATGTTTGGAGTTATCTATTTGCATTTTTAAAAAATTCATTCTCAAACTGGTTTGTTGTTTCTATTGGCTTCTCATGCTGATGCCGACTCCTTGATGCTTTTCAGGTCAAAAGAAGGGATTTGATATAGATTTAATAAAGCTGATCTCAGATGCTGTGAGCATTCCTGTGATTGCTAGTAGTGGTGCTGGTTCTGCTGAACACTTCTCAGAGGTGTTTAGGAAAACAAATGCATCTGCTGCCCTTGCTGCGGGCATTTTCCATCGGAAGGAGGTACAACTTGAGAACCTTTTATAAAACTTGTGAGCATCTCAGTGCTGATTATCATTATCTTATTAATTAATACCCTGATTATAATGGTTGCAGGTGCCTATACAATCTGTAAAGGAGCACTTGTTAAATGAAGGCATAGAAGTCAGAATCTGAACACATCAGTTGCTCCAAAAGCTTTCCAACTTGTAAGCCAAGAGAGACTTTTTTATATCGAAAAGAAAAGGTTGTGAGAGCCGTTAAATTCATCAGTTCAGTACTGTTGAATCGCATTGATTTTGTGGCAAAAAATGATTCTAAAATTATTTCAAGTTATCTAAACGGGAGAACCTTAAAATTTATCGCCCTAGGCAGAACTTATAGAATGCAGTTGTTTGCTTTCCTATATTTGACAGTATGATGTAACATATTGCTTGGCAACTGGGATTTTCACATTTAGTTGGTTCAACCTAGATAATAATTTCTTGCCAATTTTCCATCCTATACCATTACATCCGATGGCAAAAGCTTTCCTGTGTAATTGATTATCTTTTGAGCATTTTAAGATGTGTAATGAATCATGATCAAGCTGCCTAGTGTCATATCATTTGAGCCGATATTGGGAAGGAGTTAGCGGCAAATATTCTCATGCTTAACAAATACCTAGAGGTAGGGGTGGGCTTGGTGTCGCTTGGTTTGGGTTTGAGCCCAAACCGCACACTGAACCGTAGCCCTCGGTGGAGCATTTTCTAGCGCAAACACCGAACCACCACCCCCAGTTAACCGGAGTCCTCTATTAACCAGTTGTACTGTTTGGGTTGTTGCTTACATCGTACTAAAGGTTCAGAACACTCAAAAGTACGGTAACTCGTGATTTATTGCAGCACAAGTGGTAGAAATACTGGTAAAGAAAGCAAATCCATATCATGCGTGTTTCAGAATGAGGGAAATTTTGAAAACTACTCCTTTTTTAATGCACTTCAAAACCTTTAGGTCCCGTTTGGTTCACGGAATGGATTTGAGGGAAAATTATTTCCCATGTCATTTCTCAAGGAATGGGAATGAAAGATTCATTTCCCACGTTCGGTAATGTCGAGAAAGTAATTGGGAGATTTCACTTTGTTTTCTTTCCCATGTTTGTTTTGAGTAGGAATGGAAAACAAAGTTTGTATAATTTTTCAATTAAATCCATATTAAATCAAATTAAAAAAAAGGATGCATTTAATGATACATTGTAATTATAAATTGTTCATAGGGACAAAATAGTCATGAAAATTGTGCATTGAATGTTGGCTTATTTTTCCAAACTTTCCCATAAGGAGGGAAAACAAAACTGAAGTTAAGAGGAGGGCTTCACTTTCCCCCCTTACTTTCCCATGTGCCAGACAACCATTTCCCATGCCTGAAATTACCAAACATGGGAAAGCAATTGAATTCTCATTCCCACGCCTCCTTTCCCATGAACCAAACGGGGCCATAGAATTAGGGAAAGTTTGGTTTCGTATATCCCTAGCCAAAAACTGATGGGCATCGACTTAAACACCCTGAAACAACTCTTCACTTACACCCAACCTGACAGGACCCGACCCAATTTCCACTTTGAAATTCGAGCTAAGTCCTGTGCGTGTCCGACACCTGGCGAATGTCGGGCACAAAGGACCTTTTTACCCTTCTTGTTTCAAATTCTTTTTTCTAATTTTCCCTTCGACTTCTGCCGAAAATTCGGCAGAGTCTCCCCTGTATTTTGACCAAACCTAAATTTTTCCACCTGTCAAACAATCAAATAAATTCACACCAACTGCCAGAATATCTCAAATTATAGGTCTCAATTCCAGTTTTCCACTAAAACTAGATATCAGAGCATTTTCTAAGGTTCACAAAGTTTCAGGGATTTTTTCGCAAAACTTTACCTTATTTGGTGGCGCGGAAGCTAGGGATGGCCCGGTGGTGGGTGCCTGCTCTCATCTACGGCCTAGGGGCGAAAAACAAGTTTAAAATTGTGAGTGGACAAAAATACAGTTCTTAGAAACAAGTTAGAACATAATAACCCCCTTTTTGAAATAGCTAAGGATATAAATCGATAATTTAACTATATTCCAATATAAGAAATTCAATAAGCATGAATAAGTATGCTGATGAATATACTTGCATAACTGATCAAATATAAAGATATCAATGCCTGAGAAATCAGATAAGCTGGTATAAAATAACTGAAAGTCATAATTAAATAAGAGAAAACTCAAAATCCTTTGAAAATACCACTTATTTGTACCCCTGTCATATCCGTCAATTCCCCTGGCAGGCCTCGGGCGCACAGAGTCAGCCTGATCCGCAATCCTGGCAGGTCTCGGGGACACAGAGTCAGCCGAGCCGCAATCCTGGCAGGTCTCGGGACACCAAGTCTGTCGAGCCGCAAATTCTGGCACTCACGGTCCGAGCGTCCCCGAAACTCGTGAGGCAAAGTCAAGTGCACTGACATAAACTGAAATCGGACTGGATGTCCGCAGACATCGGTCCAACTGTGGGTAATCACCAAAGAAAATGGGTACTAGGTGGTTTTAAAATAAATTCCTTTAGAAAAATCTGATTAATAACTGAAATCTCAAATTGTGCTGCTATTTCATCTGCCATAAACCTCAAACTCTGTTTTCTATAACTCTTTAGCATGTGTAAGTAAGCAGCACAAAACTATGGAATTATTTATGTACTAATCATGCTCGGAAACATAACAAAACTTATTCAGATAAACTCATTTATAAAACTTATTTATATAAAATCACGATAAAATCATTAAGTAAACTCAGTTATATAAATCATTTATATAACTCATTTAGATAAAATCATTTATAAAAGAAAGTCCACTCACAGATGGTCCGAGCTAATTGGACCATTCGAAGGTCCCTCCTGCGGGTCGACTGGACCTCTGGTGCCTCACTCGAATGATTTGGTGGAGAAACGAAGGAGAAAATCGAGCTGGAAAATCGGTGAAACTTGGGTGAACATCCGTCGGAAATCATGACTTTCCGACCAGCTCCGGGCGGCCCAAGGGTGGAGGTCGGTCGGAAAAGGTAGGGGACTCGATGGCGGTTCCAACGCCACCGGTCCCGCGGCCATTGGTGCTCGGAGGCGGTGCCAGTAATCTCTGGAAGGCGGCTGCCCGTTTTCGTGCAGAGAGAGGGAGCTGCTGGGTTTTATAGATGCAACTTTGAAATATTTGCGGTTATGCCACTGAGACTATTTTGACCATAACTCTTTCGTTACAATTCCGATTTGGGTCTACTCCATGTCTACGGACTCGTTTCGCCGTGCTCTACGCAACGGCGCAAGCGGAATTCCCAAATTTTTTCTCGATCAAAAAGTCAACTTTTTCTCTATTAAATTATGTGAGGGCAAAATTGTCTTTTTGCTAGAAGATATTAATCCTACTTTTTAGATATTTTGTTTTGGGTTATTACACAACCTATCCTACAGCTTTTTCCCCACATTCTGTAATGCTTGCAGAATTGGTGATTTGTTTTCGATTTATACTGAAGTTTTTTGTGTTTTCATAATACCTCAAAGGTTTCGGAAATTACTCTAATACCTTCTCAGGTTTCAGATGGTTTGTAGGAAACCCTTCATTTACTTTTCCATCCTAAAATTGATGATGTCATTAAAAAGTAGGTCAAGTAAACTCAGTTTTGATTTAGGGGGGGTATATTCAATTAAGATTTTAAAAGTTTTTAAGAGAGTTTAAAAGTTTAGGTGTATTCAATTCAGATTTTAAAAGAGTTTGTAAAAGTTTGGGCGTATTCAATTCAGATTTCAATTGACATTTAAAAAATACAGGTGTATTCAATAATTGAATACACATTTTAATTTGTAAAAGTTTGGGCGTATTCAATTCAGATTTCAATTGACATTTAAAAAATACAGGTGTATTCAATAATTGAATACACATTTTAATTTGTAAAAGTTTGGGCGTATTCAATTCAGATTTCAATTGACATTTAAAAAATACAGGTGTATTCAATAATTGAATACACATTTTAAAAGAGTTTGTAAAAGTTTGGGTGTATTCAATTCAGATTTCAATTGACATTTAAAAAATACAAGTGTATTCAATAATTACTTTTTAAAAGTCAAACAAAATTTAGGTATATTCAAAAAGTAATTTATTTTGAAAGAATTAATGAGTTGCCCAATTTCGTTAGAAATTAAAGTGGTAAGTATAAATACAAAAGGCCCTAACAAATCTTATGTCAACCCTAGAAACTTTGAACGTGCTCTACGCTTTCCAGTCCTTGAACGTGTGTGCTTGTCAATTGGAGGTAGAAAATCTCTTCTCTTTTTCTACGTTTTCATATATGTATGATCTTTCATCATGTGTTTGAATAGTTGTTGTTGTTGTCCATCACCATATATCGATGAACAGTAGCATATATATTGATGTACATCATAATATGAATAGTTGCTGCTTGAATAGTTGTTGTTGTTGCCATCATCATTTATAGATGAACACCAACATATTTGTTGCTGTAAATATTACTGTACATCAAACAAGTTTTAGTTTTCTACGTTTTTTCAACCTTTCCTTCTTTTCTTTTTTTGGTTGCTGTGATTATTATTATTTTATTTTTGTTGTTGTTAATTTTTGTTTTGTTCCTGTACATCATATTATATATGATAGCCTTCTTCATCGATCTATTGTCATCCTTTTTTTTTTGGTTCTGCGTTTTCCTTCTTTATCTTTATTAATGTACAATATCTGTACATATCTAGTCCATGCCAAAACAAAAAGGAAAAAATTATCTTCATATATATATATATATATATATATATATATATTCTTATGAACTAATTAGAACTCTAATTAACTCTTTTAAAATCTGTTTACACCATAGTGAACCGAGCAGACCCAGCATCAAAGCGACTAGCACCAAGGCAGCCACGCCTTCTCCCCTGCCGAAGGAAGACACACTTCCGAGGTGCCAGACACCTGCCGAAGCTCCCAACTGCCAAACCTAATCCCTAGGACACGTGTCGCCACCACGACGACTTGCACAAAGTCCCACATTGAAACTTTATGCAAACCTCCTACTTTCACCTCCCTATAAATAGGGAACAGTACCCAAGTAAAAAGGGTAACTACTCTCTCACTTTTACTGTTACTCTGCCAAAGTTACCACTTGTAGCTGACTTAGGCATCGGAGAGTCTTCGGCCGGCACCACACCGGTATTCGAAGCTTAACGATTGCTTCTACCATTTTGTCTTATGCAGGTCTCCCACCAGCCTATTTCACCAAGGGCCTCAGTCCTCTTCCCTGCTGAAGACCCCACATATCCCATCACTAAGTTGGACTCAATATTGGCCGGGCCATTTTGAGCATCAACAGTTTGACGCCGTCTGTAGGAATCGAACCCACGACCACGTGAGCCTCAGTTAAAATCTACCAAACACCATTAAAATCAATCTAGGAATTCAATCAAACTCTATGTGGAGTTTATAGAAATCAGTTGAAATACATTAAACTCTATAAACTTTATAACTTCATTTAACTCTTTTAAAATCTTAATTGAATTGCGTATTATTCAAAAGACTAGTTTGTCCAGATTTCTTCTACTTAAATATACAAAAACAAAACAAAAGACAAAGAAGAAGAAGAAGAATATATCTAACAAAGTCAGGAGACCCAAGGGAAATCAATCAAAAAAGCTTGCTTGCAAATTCTTCTTTAGCCTGTTTAAATCTTGAAGACAAAGATGAAGAACTTGCAAGGTCTCTGAGTTCTGCAAGGCTCCTGCCAAGCTGAAGAGCCACTTTCACTTCAAACAGCTCCCCATTCTCTCTCTCTCCAACCTCTCCTTCCTTGAGAGTTGATTCTATGGTCTCCTCCATGAGCTTAAAAAACCCTGCAGAACTCCTATACATCTCAAACACCATTCCCACTTGCCCACCATGCTCCAAAGTATTGACCACGCTGGCCAAAGCCCCAAACACCACAGCCAAAACTGCACCCCATGAACCAAAACCAGTCAACCCAACAAGCCCTGCCCCAGCTGCAGCAAAACCAGTGAGCAAAGGGCCACAGAATGCTAGTATTTTGTTAACCTTCAACACCACATTGCTTAGCCTCACATATTCTGCAGCATCTTTTCCTCTCACCACACCCAAAATCTCCTTCATTTCCTCTTCCAGCTTCTCATCCCACCCATTCCTCTCAACCGTCTCACTCGTCTCTTCATGTTGAGGCTTGGATTCTTCTGGCCACCACACAGCAGGCTTCACAAGGGAGGGAAATTTCTCAATCATGGTCCCAAGCAAGGGCAGTGGGTAGGCCTTATCTAAAGCCAAAACCTTTTCCATTGCAACCTTCACATCATTTGAAGTTGGGGTTTTTAAAGCCAGAGTGGTTTTGATCTCTTCATGAAGCCTCTTAAAAAGCCTTGAAGCATTTCTCTGCTCCTCTGCTAGCTGAGAAGGCTGGATCTTATTCATCACCAGCAAAATCCCAGTGACAGCCATGTATAGGAGACTGGAAGAGAGCTTGAGAGCCAAAATGGGTGCTCCTCCAGATCCACTCACAGCTGCAAGTCCAGCCATGATTGCAGCAGTGGCTGTCATTCCATTCAGAGAGTTGAGAAGCAGGCCATTCCAATTGTCCCTCTGGGCACAAATGTTCTTGTGCATTTCTACTCTGTCAGAGACAATTTCCTTTATTGCATATAGCTCTTGCACCAACTTTGAATCTGAAATTGCTTCACTACCCTTTGATCTCCTAGTGTTTTTAAAATTTGGGTTCATTTCTATATGAGTTGAAGTTGCTGTTAGATTTAGTAACCCATTGGGTTGACTCAGTTCATCCAGCCTAGGAACTGAGAGATGGGATGATTTTTGGAATTTTGGGGTGTGGAAAGTGGTTTTGGTTTTTTTAAATGAAGCTGAAGAAAAAGAAGAAGAGCAAAATGAAGCTTGAAGAGTAGCCATGGTTCATGAACAACTGCTGCAAATTTGTTTCGAACTTCAGAATTCAGATTGAAGGTGTTTTAGTGAGTGAGATGGATGAGAATTTGATTCAGATTTATACAGAAGGAGCTACAGGAGGAAAGACGCGAAACAGGCGTGTGTTAGAGACTTGGTTTTTTAATTTCAACGTTTTACGTAGACTAATTCATCTTAGTCTTTGTTTAATATTTATTATACCTCTGACCATTTACCCCGGAAGAGACAAATTGTACTTTTGACTCATTAAGTTGGAGAGAGTCAATTTTTCAACTCCATTAATTATACAGTATCACATGCGTTTTGTGCTTTGGTCGGTAAGCATATAATACATTGCAATTTGCAAGCAAAATAACTTCGTGGCTCGGATTGTCTGTTGTCTACCGCTGGAGAAAACTGGCGATCATCACTCGTCGTCTGTACAATTACGAGTTTATCGCAAATGGGATCTATCCTTATAACATTTTGATAATGTGTGTGAGATTATGAGTTTATTTTTTTTATTACGTGATTATATATGATAAGGAATGTATCCTAAGATTAATTATATACAACCGGTTACACTTGAAATTTTTTGACGTCATCACCAACCAATAGAATTTAGTACACGTCAGTCATGAGCATTTTTAGCAAGAAAAATGCTAAATTTACCACATTTTTATACTACATTATGTATTACGTCTCTAATAGAGATGGACTTCATTGTATTGGTGGATTCCACCGCTATTAGAAATGTGGTATACAACCTTTTCGCAATCAGCATGCTTAGAAACAAACGAGTGGACCAAGATGCTGACGTAATCACTTACGATGGTTGCAGTTGACCCTTGAATCTAATCTGTACATCAGCTTCTAAACTAAAATTGGGAATCTAAACTCTCTCTCTCTCTCTCTCTCTCTCTTATTTATGTATCTACAAATATCACGTAGATTTTGGTTCATATGATAGGGAAATTTACATAAATATCATCTCAACTTTTAGGTAAGTGCGCCATTACTACTTCAACTTTTTATTTTTATTTTTAACCACCTGAATTTTGTAAAGTATTGCAATCCACCATCTATGTCTAATCCCCTTAAAGTTTCCGTTAAGTTTCAAGGTATTTTCGTATGTTCCGTATAACCAAAAATAAAATTTAGAAAAAGGAAAGAAATATGTCATTACCGCTAATCCACCCTATGTATTAGTGTTCAAGCAAAATTTATTTTGGAACACGTCACCAGCAGCCACCCCCTCTCATTCCATAATGTATGATTCTCCTTTATTATTTGCATAATAATAAGAATATACCTTCTTCCAGGGGTGGAGGGAGCTAAGGCCCAGGGGCTCCTATGCCCCCTCTCAATTTTATTGAGGCCTTTGTTTTCTTAACACAATGACCAATCTTTTATCAAATTTTATTGAGGACCTTTTTATGTTTTTCTTATCTCTCTTTTCACTATTTTATTACTATCCTTTTTATATCTCCTTTTGTCTTATTTTGACTCTAAATTTTGTAGTAATAAATTACAATTGAAATTTCTTAGTGTGTATTTAACAAAGTACATGTAATTTGAATCAATATCTTTTTGCTAGTATTAATGATGAGTAGGAAGTTTCTGTATTGAAATGACTATCTACTCTATTATAAATGTCACCTAAGAATCAATATCTATTATAAAAGTTTCTGTATTGAAATGACTATCTACTCTATTATAAATGGCACCTAAGAAATTCCATATTACAAATATCATTTCAATATTTAAGGTCTTCCTTCTATATAAAGTTTTTGGCTTCGCCACTGCCTTCTTCTTTATTATTATTTTTTTTACACAAAATAATATGGATATACTTAAACAATGTATGATGATGTAGAATTTATAAGATAGAAAATTTAAACACTTCTCTTCCACTGAATATCAAATTGCCATGGTCCTATCAATTAAATCTTTTGCCTTCCTGCATTTCTTGGTTTGTCGTTCAATCCTATGAAGGTTTTCATTATGAAAAAAAATAATTTTAAATTGCAATTACTCTCTCTTCCCCTATGAATTTTATAACTTCATCACAGTTTTGGGAAGGAATCAGTTTTCTTCCTAACACATACTAGTTCTGCTAAATATCCCAAAAAGTTCATAAACACCTGCCATTGGCAAACAAGTTCTAAAATAAGTGCGGTCCTTATAATGGACATGCCTATAATAAACTGCAAGTTAATTAAAAAAAAACATAAAAATAACCAAGCAGTTAAGCTTTTTATGATCTATAAGTCTTTGTCATCTTAGCTGGAGACTTAAGCCTAAATTTCCTTGTTATGTGGGTTGTCATAGAAAAATTGTTGTGATTCCATTAGCAAGCTAGAGCGTGGTTGGTCTATAATTGTATTTGCAATTCAATTTCAACAACCCACGTCAAGATTCCAAGAGACAAAGAAATATAGAGTACGGTAGGGTAGGGGTTAGGGAAGGTGTGGTATAATTAGGTTAACTTTATATATATTGACAGGACCCGACCCAATTTCCACTTTGGAATTCGAGCCAAGTCCTGTGCGTGTCCGACACCTGGCGAATGTCGGGCACAAGGGACCTTTTTACCCTTCTTACGTCAACTTCCCTTTAAAATTCCTTTAGACTTCTGCCGAAACTTCGGCAGAGTCTCTCCTGTATTTTGACCAATCCCAAAACTTTTCACCTGTTAAACATTCAACAAATCCACACCAACTGCCAGAATAGGATAAACCAATATTTGCCAGTTTCAGTTTTTCCACTAAAACTCGATATCAGAGCAATTTTCTAAAGTTCATGGGGTTTTCAGGGATTTTTCTACAAACTCTACCTGACTTTGAAGCGCGGAGGCTATGAGTGGCCCGGTGGTGGATCCTGTGCACTTCTACGACCTGGGGGCGAAAAACAAGTTTTAAACTGTGAGTGGACAAAATAAAATTCTTAAAAACAAGCCAGAATATAATACCCCCGTTTTGAAATAACTAAGGATATATATATAGATATCGATAATTTAACTATATTTCAATATAAGAAATTCTATAAGCATGAATCAGTATGCTGATGAATAAACTTACATAATCGATCAAATATATAAAGACATCACTTGTAAGAACTCAAAACAAAATATCTAAAAAGAAAGAAAATATCTAAAAAGTAAGGAAAATATCTTTTAGCAAAAAGACCAAATTGCCCTTGCATATTTTAATGGGGGAAATTTTGACTTTTTGATCGAGAAAGAATTTGGGAATTCCGCTTAAGGCATTGCGTAGAGCGCGACGAAAGGAGCTCGTAGACACGGAGTAGATCCGAATCAGAGCCGTAACGAAGAAGTTATGGTCTAAAAACCGCGAAGAGTAAAATGGTAATTTGGCCAAAAAGTCAGATTTTATACCCTCTCTCTTCTCCCCGTCACTTTCTCTCTCTTCCCTCTCTCTCCCTCGCGTCGCACCCCTGCCTTGCGACCGTTCAGCTTCCAAGCGACGGCCCGGCCACCACAGGCCGAGCCGATCTCCGCCGTGGGTACCTACGGGTCCGCCTCCGTGTCGCCGTCACAACCTGACCGACCTCAACCCCGGGGCCGCCTTGAGATGGCCGGAAAACCATGTTTTCCGGCGGAGGTTCCTTCGAAACCACCCGAACTTCCAGCTCGAAATTCTCCTTCGTTTCTCCACCAAATCGATCGAGCAAGGCATCAGAGGTCCAGCCGACTAGCAGGAGAAACCTTCAAAGGGTCGATTTAGCTCGGACCATCTGTGAGTGGACTTTCTTTTGTAAATTATTTTATAAATGAGTTATATAGAGGATTTCCATAAATAAGATTTTATAAGTGATTTTATTTTGATTTTATATAAATGAGTTTTTATAAATGAGTTTATTCGAATAAATTTCCTTATTTGATCTTGAGTACGTTTTATTATGGTTCCGAACACGATTATTACAGTAATAGTTCTATAAGTCGGTGCTGCTTATTTACCAGTTATAGAAACAGAGTTTGAGTTTCGAATCAGTTGAGACCGCAGCACGACTTGAGTTTTACAGTTATTATTCAGATATTTCTTTTTAAAGGAATTTATTTTAAAACCACCTCGTACCCGTTTTTTTTTTATGGTGATTACCCAGAGTCGGACCGATGTCTACGGACATCCAGTCTGATTATAGTTCAGTCAGTGCACTTGACTTTGCCTCACGAGTTTCGGGGACGCTCGGACCGTGAGTGCCAGGATTTGCGGCTCGGCAGACTTGGTGTCCCGAGACCTGCCAGGATTGCGGCTCGGCTGACTCTGTGTCCCCGAGACCTGCCAGGATTGCGGATCAGGCTGACTACGGTCCCCTGCATCCTGCCAGAGCGACTCGAGTTGACTTGGTGTCATCGAGGAATCTGCCGGCGGGACAGGCCGATCATAGTCCCCTGATTTCGCCAGTTTGCGGCTCGGGTAGCCTGTGTGACGCCCGAGACCTGCCAGGGAATTGACGGATATGACAGGGGTACAAATTGGTGGTATTTTCAAAGAATTTTGAGTTTCTTTTATTTAATGATGATTTTTAGTTATTTTATATCAGCTTTTCTGATTTTTCAGGCATAGATACCTTTATATTTGTTCAGTTATGCAAGGTTTGAGTACAGAGTTTTTATACACGTTTGATTTCAGCATTTTTATGCAAGCTTTGATTTCAGTGGTTTTGTATGAAACTTTCGAGCTTGAATATGACTGATGTAGAATGCCTTGAGTTGAATATGCTTGATGCAAAAGAGTACGTATTCAGTTTTATTTAACTATTTTTTTTCATGGGGGATATTATGTTTATGAAAATTGTTTTGAAGAACATTATTTTTGTCCACTCACATTTTCAACCTGTTTTTCGCCCCCAGGCCGTAGAAGTATGCGGAATCCACCACCGAGCCATTCATAGCTTCCGTGCCTCAAAGCCAGGTATGATGTTGTAAGAAATCCTCACAACCCTGAAGGACCTAGAAAACGCTCTGATATCTAGTTGAAAATTTAGTGATTAGAGTTGAAATTGATTACTGGAAACATTCTGGCAGTTGGTGTGAATTTATGGGTTGTTTAACAGGTGAAAATTTTTGGGATTAGTCAAAATACAGGGGAGACTCTGCCGAAATTTCGGCAGAAGTCTAAGGGAAGTTAAAAAGAATTTGAGACAAGAAGGGTAAAAAGGTCATTTGTGCCCGACATTGCCAGGTGTCGGACACGCACAGGACTTGGCTCGAATTCCAAAGTGGAAATTGGGTCGGGTCCTGTCAATTTGGTATCAGAGCGTAGGTTTTACTTCCTGTAGACTACGCACTCTGTGCATCCTTGTTCTCTTTTCAAGTTGGGCCCAAATGGTGGTGGTATCCGTAGGAAAATTAGATAGTTATCCCTACGTAAGGTAATGAAATTTCCAAGTCAGACAGGAATTGCACCGGTATCTGAACCGGCAGAGAAATCCTTTGTTAGAGGCTTGTTAGAAGTTGTACCTACTGTACTCAGTAAACAAGGAGACCCTAACGTATACTAGACCTTGAAGTCATTAATTTTAACTTTAATAGAGATTGAATAGCTAAGAAGTCCACCCGTGAGATAGGTGGACCAAGTAAAAAGGAGTGAGAGTTATAAATTGGGATAATGGTGGTACCGAGGAGTAAAAAAAAAAAAAAAAGAGGATTAAATTAAAGGAGAAGAGTAGATTTGGGAAGTTCTGGTTGTTTTACAAAGGAGTAGAGAATTGATGGAATTTGGTTAAGAACGATACTAGAATTCTTTGATTCGTACTGAACAAGTATTTCAGAGCCAGATGTGATAGTTAGTCCTATCCACAAGTCTACAGAAGGCGTGAATGTAGCAGTTTTTGTAGTAGAATAAGAGATAATGACTGGATCAGGATACGAAAAAAAGGTTTCGTGTATTGTTTCGGCAGAAGTCTAAGGGAAGTTAAAAAGAATTTGAGACAAGAAGGGTAAAAAGGTCATTTGTGCCCGACATTGCCAAGTGTCGGACACGCACAGGACTTGGCTCGAATTCCAAAGTGAAAATTGGGTCGGGTCCTGTCATCACTGCCTGGAGAAATCAAAGAACTAGTATAACCGAATAAAGATATAAAGATATAAATGTGCAAATACTAAGAAACCGATATAAAATAACTGAAAGTCATCCTTGAATAAAAGAAAACTCAAAATCCTTTGAAAATACCACCTATTTGTACCCCTGTCATATCCGTCAATTCCCTGGCAGGTCTCGGGCGCCACGCAGTCTACCCGAGCCGCAAACTGGCGAAATCAGGGGACTATGATCAGCCTGTCCCGCCGGCAGATTCCTCGATGACACCAAGTCAGCTCGAGTCGCTCTGGCAGGATGCAGGGGACCGAAGTCAGCCTGATCCGCAATCCTGGCAGGTCTCGGGGACACAGAGTCAGCCGAGCCGCAATCCTGGCAGGTCTCGGGACACCAAGTTTGCCGAGCCGCAAATCCTGGCACTCACAGTCCGAGCATCCCCGAAACTCGTGAGGCAAAGTCGAGTGCACTGACATAAACTGAAATCGGACTGGATGTCCGTAGACATCGGTCCACCTGTGGGTAATCACCAAAGAAAATGGGTACGAGGTGGGTTTAAAATAAATTCCTTTAGAAAAAGAAAATCTGATTAATAACTGAAATCTCAAATTGTGCTGCTATTTCAACTGATTCCAATCTCAAACTCTGTTTCTATAACTGGTAAATAAGCAGCACAGATTTATAAAACTATTACTGTACTAATCATGTTCGAAACCACAATAAGGTTTACTCAAGATCAAATAAAGAAATTTATTCAAATAAACTCATTTATAAAACTCATTTAGATAAAATCTATATAAAATCACTTATGAAATCTTACTTATAGAAATCCTCTATATAACATATTTATATAAAATAATTTATGAAAGGAAGTCAACTCACTGATGGTCCGAGCTAGTTGGACCTCTTGAAGTTCTCTTATGTGTCCTGTCGGGCTCCTGGTGCCTGATTACCCATAAAGATTAAATTAATAAACCGTTGAATAAAAAGAATTTCAACTAAACACCCTGCTCCCGGCTCCTAGAAATACGTGCATCTCATTCCCAGTTACTCTTATGCCCACGTTAGCCCTCTCAGACACTTGGACCAGTTTTGGAAGGTCCGACGCTTAACTAAGCGATAAACTGCCAGATCGGCCGACCCGGGACCCCGTGGGTCCCCGACCTCCGATGGCCAATCTGGGCTTCCCTGAAGGTTCCTTACAGAGAGGGAACCATGTTCTGCGAGTTTGGTCCAAAACGGACGGTCGGATTGGCCAAAATCACGTTATCGCTTAAAATCCAAACCCTAGCCACAGGGTTCGTGATTCTGGAGTATCCGGGACTCCGATTCGCAATCCGTCGAATCCTACACGATCTTGATATCGTGTAGACCGACATATCCAAAATTCAGCGCGATCCGACGATTTAACGACACTGCACCCATGGATCGCACGATATGGAAAATCCGTTCGGGGCTCAAACGGACTCCGAATCGAGATCCGCGAAATCCCACATGCTCGTGACGACACGAGGGTCACAAAACTGCATAGAATTACCTCACTACCCTCACCCACGCACTCCAGCACGCGCGGGCAGCTTTGGGTGTCCAAAGCCATTTCGGGTGGCCGAACAATCTCTGAACCAAGACTCCAAACTCCTACCCTAGGTAAAACACCCCATTTGGAGTCACTTTTGTTCTTGGGCATACCCCAAAAAGTGACCAGAAACAGTAGTTTTGAGCGGCCGAAGTTCCAGCCAGATTTCAAGTCGAAAATCAAACCCCTTAGAGCTAAAATCGATCGAAACCTATATATCCATCAGCTAGAACACGGTAAATAGCTGAGAAACCATACCTTACTCGATCGATTTGGTGGAGAAACGAAGGAGAATTTTGAGCTGGAAGTTCGGGTGGCTTCGAAGGAACCTCCGTCGGAAAACATGGTTTTCCGGCCAACTCAGGGTGGCCCCAGGGTGGAGATCGGTCAGGTTTTGACGGCGAGACAGAGGCGGACCAGATGGTACCCACGGCGGAGATCGGCTCGGCCTGTGGTGGCCGGGCCGTCGCCTGGAAGTCGAACGGGCGCACGGCTGGGTGCGACGCGAGGGAGAGAGAGAGAGAGGGAAGAGAGAGAAAGTGGCGGGGGAGAAGAGAGAGAGAGATAAAAAGTCTGACTTTTTGGCCAAATTACCATTTTACCCTTCGCAGTTTTTAGACCATATCTTCTTCTTTACGGCTCCGATTCGGGTCTACTCCGTGTCTACGAACTCATTTCGCCACGCTCTACGCAATGGCGTAAGCGGAATTCCCAAATTCTTTCTCGATTAAAAAGTCAAATTTTCCTCCATTAAAATATGCGAGGGCAAATTGGTCTTTTTTGCTAAAAGATATTTTCCTTACTTTTTAGATATTTTCTTTTTTTTTAGATATTTTGTTTTGGGTTCTTACATATATAAACATATGTTTTTTACATATATTTTAAGTTATAAGGAATAGACGAAAATACCCTTTAACTTAACGAAAATTTTAACGAAGTTAGATATAGATGGTGAATTGCAATACTTTACAAATTTCAAGTGGTTAAAAATAATAAAATAAAAGTTCATGTGGGTAATAGCGCAGGCCTAAAAGTTTAGATGATATTTATGCAAATTTCCCTATGATATTTATGATTTTGTTAGATTAATGTGTTCTTTTTACTATTGTGATGTGCAGAGTTCCTCTGTTCTGAAGGGTGTGCATGATGATGCAAGACAGATGTTTTGTGATGTGCAGAAAATTAATTAGTGTTTGATTCCTTTTGTGCATCCAAAATTTATGTACTAAAAAGATTATATTAGTAAAAGAATGCTATCATTACTCCTTATTTTTCTTTTTTCTTTTTCTTAACTGGGTTTAGTCTCTGCTCCCAACTAAGAAGCAGTTAAGCCGTATCCATTTTCCTTACAAGTTTCACTCACCAAAATCTACATTGCTTGGTATTATAACTACCCTGCAATGAAAAATTAAAAGAAAAAGGAAAAAAGATTAGCATTAATACAAAATTCAATCCCTGATTCTCTCTATTCCTACTACAACCTATAGAGCTTGTTTTTTCTTTTTTCTTTTTTCTTTTTTTTCTTTTTTTTTTTTTCCTCTGGAATGAGATTCTGTGAGTGTAAATTGGCACCAGCATGGTGTTGTCCAAATCGTCATCTTCTCCCCCTTCTTCATCTTCTGATTTCCATATTCAAGTCCCAAATAACTTGGCTTTATAAAATGACAGAAAAGAATTTAGAACTAAAGATTTCTCGATTCAGTTCATTGCACTCATAAACTTTAAATGTAACCAACAAGTCTGATAAATTGAAGTATTGATGTTAAAAATGAATAAAGCCTAGTAACTAGGAATTGATACCATGTGTTGACAGAGCAATAAACTAAAAAGATAACTCAAGAGTTGTCAACTAGATATCTCGGTTCAAGAGAGGTTTGTTGAGTTCAACGAGATCAAGGATTGATCAAGTTTGAAGTCTTTTTCTGAGAAAAAAAGTTGTGTCAATTGTCAGTCCCTTGAGCTTTGGGCTTTGGCTCTATTTATAGATTCCTTGGTTTTTGAATTTGCACGCTTGGTGAAGAGATGGTTGAGTTTGTGTAAGTGCTTTCTTTGCAATTGAAACTGGTGAACCAGTACATCTATTTATGCACAGTCGATAGTGACTTGTCCCAACATGGCTTTTCTTCGGTGAGTTGGTGTAGAATAGCTTCATGGTTCCATTTGCATTTAATGCGGCCGCTCAGCCTTTCCTTTCATCGTTTGACTTTCCCTAGCTGTCGAAGTCAACTATAAGTTCTAACTTGGATAATCGCACCATTAATCGGGTAAAATAAATTTTGAAATACAAACGACTTTATTTTTTGAAAGTAAGAAATATTGTGCATGCTTGACCTTAGTCTCATCCTTTGGGTTTTTATTTTTATGAAATGAACATCCCAAAACCCATTTAGACTTAAAAACCCCTCAATGGGCCTTTTTTCATTTTCAGTTCGAACAAGATGGTTGCCTCAAACCCTAGCCTTCTTCCTATCCTCCTCCTTCGCCATGGATGACCCCTACTCAGACCTCGATTTTCGCCCTAGTTTCCACTTCTAGGCCCTTTCCTCCAAAACGACTACGACGACCATGACCACTCCAACGACGATGTTTCGCACAATGCCTTTGATAAGGTTTACCTCGTTCCCTACAGGTGCGTCTCGAGCAACTCATCTTTTCAACTGAATTGCTCTCAAGTCTTGTTGATATAGCTCTGTTATTGCATTGGATTTCATTTTCGTGGAGGTTCATGGAGGAATTGGGTGTTGTTGTTTGGGTCGGCGAAGACTTTGTTGTTGATGAAAATTGCTTCGATTTCGGTTTGGAGGTGGTAGGGGCAATGTTGGCTTGGACCTATTTGTCGATGAAGGAGGGATCATTTAGAAGCAGGGAAGGAGCTCGTGGGCAGGGGCGGTGGCAGTGATTGCTGCCCCAAGTGGGTTAATGGGGAGGAGGTCGTCGGGTACATAGAAAAAATAGTTTTTATATTTAAATCCCACACTTTTCTTTATTTATCACAATACTTAAATCATTAAACTCTTAAGTTTTATTATTCTGTAAAAAAACAAAAAAGGTCATCCAACTTAATACTTAACCCTAGTACATCTGTACACACACCCCATACACCCAACCACTCTTCATATTAAGTTTTAGAAAAACACAAACTCATCTACACCCTATTGCCATATTACTCTTCTCTTTCAATCTAAAAAACCTACTACACTCTCATCTTCTCTTCACAAACCTTAAATACGACAAATTATAATCAAACAAACAAATCAGAAATAATAATAATAATAATAATAATCATCATCATCATCATAATCAAAGAAACAAAACTGGAGGTAAAAAAAACTAGACTGTGACTATGTAGCAAAGAAACAATGTCGGCCTAAGCCTTTGATTTATATATAGTTTTTAGGTTTAATGGTTCCTGAACTTTGACCCAATTCGCATTTTGGTCCCTCAATTTCCAAAATCGTTCCCCAGGTCCTTCAACTTCAATTTCATTAGGACAAATGGTCCTGTCGTCAATTTTGTTATCTTTTTTGTTAAATGCAGGGGCAAAATGGTATTTTTGTATTAAAACTAAATCTCTCTCTCTCTCTCTCCTCTCCCTCTATCACGATTTCTTTCCCATATTTCTTCTCCCCCCCCCCCCCCCCCCCCCCTTCGATTTTCTTTTCCTCCATGACCACCAACCTCCAATGACAGGACTCGCCCCGAATTCCTCAGAACCCGGAATGAATCCCGTGGAAATCCCAACATCACCCCGATGTCGGCCCACTTCAATTACTATAACCTATTTTCTAAAAATAAAGAAGAAGGGTACAAGACTTTCTGCCAAAATTTCAGCAGAGTCTCCCCTAAAAAATGGACATTTCCCAAAACTTCTCAACCTGTTAAAACATATTTAATATCACCAACCAACAGCATGCACAAAATAGTTGCATGCAATTCACATAATCGGCCTCCGGTCTTCAAATAATCTGAAGCAAAACCACCTACCAAGCTCTTAAGTCAAATAATGAAAATAAACCATGCATTTAATGAACTCAAAATAATTTATGCATACCCACCGTAATTAACACCAAACCACTACCCAAAGTCCATCCATGTGATATTTGACAAACCAACACAAATCGAATCTACTCAGCCCAAGTAGTCCAACAATCCGAAATGGTTTCAAACCTAACTTGACCACAACTACAAATTAACAACATTCACTTAGTCCAACGGAATAATAAATATTTATTCAATCAAGCCTCGCTTTCGATCGAGTCTTAAAACCACGACACCAAACTCATCCAAAGACCAAAATAACTTTAGTTCACGGCTGCGTCCGAGTGGGACCCCAGGCTACCTACGTACCCTTATTGAGGGGTCAAGCCACACGTAGTTCTTTCTACAAAAATCCCAGTTCCAATAACATACATCCATTACAGCAATACAAAATAGTAAATTCTAGAATTATTCCTTTCCCTTTTTCCTTAAATATCAACACATCAGACATTATTGTGTTAAGCATCAATCTTTCCCCAAATTAGTAAAATAATCCCTTTTTCCTCTCCCTGTTCTTTTACCACACGCCGGAATTCTCCAACTCCACGTGTGATAATTCATAACAAATTACAGGGTCTCACATGCCGGAATATTCCACCGCTATATGTGAGACCTAATAATCACATAATCTTCCCATACGCCGGAAATTTCAAAGCCACGTATGGGAAATGTCTCACACGCTGAAAATTTCAACGCCACGTGTGAGACCTAATAATTACATAATCTTCCCAAAATTCAGAAATTCCAACTCCACGTATGGGAAGTGTCTCACACGCCGGAATTCTAACGCCACGTGTGAGACCTAATCATCACATAATATTCCCATACGCCGAAAATTCCAAAGCTACATATGGGAAGTGTCTCAGAAGCAGGAAATTCCAACGCCATGTGTGAGACTTAATAATCACATAATCTTCTCATACGCCGGAAATTTCAACGCCATGTATGAGAAGTGTCTCTCACGCCGGAAATTCCAACGCCACGCGTGAGACCTAATAATCACATAATCTTCCCATACGCTGGAAATTCCAACCTCACGTATGGGAAGTGTGTACTTTTACATAATGTAATCATATAACTTCCCACACTAAATCGTAATATTCAATTCCCAATTTTCCCCAAAAATCCATCCAAGACTTAATCACAAATAACTTGACCTTTTATATAACTCACATAACGGTCAAGACCTATCAATTAGGTCATTTTAATCCTCCTAGAAAGGTGAAACTACCTCGGAAGACTCAAGGTCAACCAAGGGTCAAACTACTCAAACATGGTCAAACGGGCCCATGACCTCCAAATTCTGAACTGAAAATTCCTATGGGTTCTACATGTTTTAGGATACACGTCCTGCAAGTTTGGTCCAGATTGAACCGTTGGATCGCTCGCAATCGGACGGTTATTGTAAAACACAAACTTTAAGTTATCGAATCGGAACATCCGAGGCTCCGATTCTCAATCCGTGGATTACTACACGATCCTAAGAATGTCTATATTAACATATATTAAATTCGAAACAATCCAATGGTTTAAACCTATCCAACCCAGACAACAAACAATAGGCGAAATCCGTTCAGGGTCCAATGTCAACTAAATTGGAATCCGGAAGTACCTATGCACTCGTGAAGACTAGGAGGTCACTTTAGGACATAATATTGGTCCATTACCTGGTCCACGCGCGGGCAGCGTGTGGGTGCCTTGAGTAATTTTCGGTGGCCGAAAAATCTTCAAACTACCGGCGAAGCTTCCTACCCTACGTGTAAAACCTCATTTGGAGTCACTTTTGTTCTTGGACATACCCCGAAAAATGGCCGGAAGTGGCCAAAATTGCGATCCCAAAATCGACCGAAATCCAATTCGAAAATCGAACTATCTAGGCTCAAAATTGATAGATTCCTACCCAACCAACAGCTAGATCATGAAAAATAGGTGAGAAAGCATACCTCACTCACCTGAAAATGTGGCCGGAGGAGGGAGAACGAGCGACTAGAATTTTTCTCCTGAAACCATTCAGTTTTCTGCAAAATCCAGTGGTGTCGCTGGCGGCTGGCGTCGGAGAAGAGGTGGGGAAGGACGGCGGAGTCTGGCCGGTCATTTTGGGACCGGTCTTGGCCCAATTGATGGCCAGACGTGGCGGTGGCAGCCGGTGGAACTCATGGCTGCTACAGTCGGGGGGTGGGGGGTGTTTCGCGACAGGAAGGAGAGAGAGAGAGAGAGAGAGAGAGAGAGAGAGAGAGAGAGAAATGAGGGTTTTTCTTATTTTTATCAAACCTTTTTTTGTAAAAATTACGGTTATGCCACTAACAGTATTTTGATCGTATCTTTTTCGTTACAACTCCGATTCTAGCTCACTTCGTGTTTACAGACTCATCTCACCGTGCTCTATGCAACGATACAGTTGAAATTCCCAAATTCCTTCCCGATTAAAAAGTCAACTTTAAACCTAATAAAATATTCTAGGGGCAAAATGGTCTTTTATCTGAATAAATTAATAATTAAAAATTTATTTAGGATCGGGTCGTTACATCCAACCCCCAACGAACCCAGAACCCCTCCTCCCCTTTCCCCGATTTCCTTTGTTGTTAAGAGAGCCCTTCTCTGACATCAAAGTGTGTGATATCTTGCCATAACAAGGATGTAAGAGCTCAAATAAAATTTTGACTTAATATGGTTTTTTTTAAAATACAAAAATACCATTTTGACCTTGCATTTAACATAAAAAGTTAGCAAAATTGACGGCTGGACCATTTGTCCTAACGAAACTGAAGTTGAAGGATCACAGGAATGATTTTGGAAATTGAGAGACCAAAATGCGAATCATGTCAAAATTTGGGGACCATTAGACCTAAATACCCAATCTGAAAATTGCCACATAGGTTTGCTTTGTTCAACAAGAAAATATTAAAAAATTAAAAAAATTAATGATGCTACACATTTGACAAAAGTGTTTTTATCTCTTTTAAATAATGTGAGGTTGACGTAAACTTAGAGTGGTGAAGAGCAATATAATGGGGTGTGGGGTGTGAGGTTGATGAAATTTTTTTTTTTTTTTCCCGCCAGGTGTGTATTTAGGGGTAGTTAGGGAAGTAGTGGGGTTTTCTTAGAAATTGTGAAATTTTGAATTAGAAGTTGGTGTGAACTTAGAATAGGGGGTAAACAAAGAGAAGTGCGAGGTTTAAATATAAAAAATCAAGGAAAAAAACAAGGGAGAGAGATAAGTTATTATTATTTTTTCTTAAAATAAAATATTTTATTGATTTTTACATGGCACTGACGTGGCAACCACTCGAACAAAACAGTGGGTCTTATTTGGCCACATGGATGAAATTACCATAAAGCCCATGCCACGTCATCAAATTTAACAAAGTTTTGGATGGAGTTGATGAAATGGATCAAAGTGGGTTACTAAACCTTGATCAAAAGATGAAAGCTATATTGCACACACAATCCACTAAAACCAAATGTCAGAGTCTGGGACACTTGAACAACCGTGTCCTACAGTCAACATTGTGTCCACGGTCAAGGCACTTCTCATACACAGTCAAAACATCTCCGTACACGAGTCAACTCATACTCAGGGTCAAATAATGTGTTAATTCAATTATAATTCATATAAAATTAATAAACTACATTTGAAAGGCTTGGAAAGCTTGAATGTCACTATATATGGGTATGTGAAATCGGAGTATAAACATCAATATTTTGGTTTTTTTTCATGAATGAATTGTGTCAGTGTAAATTGGCACCAACTTGGTGTTGTCCAAATCGTCATCTTCTCCCCTTCTTCATCTTCTAATTCCATATTTAAGTCCCAAATAACTTGGCTTTATAAAATGAAAAAAAAAATACTTAGAACTGAAGATTTCTTGTCACACCCCGGATCGGCTCCGCCGCAGCACAACATTGTCCGCTTTGCCCCCCTGCCCTCATGGTTTTGTTTCTGGGAACTCACGAGCAACTTCCTAGTGGGTCGCCCATCCTGGGATTGCTCTAGCCCAAACTCGCTTAACTTCAGAGTTCCCATGACTCCTAAGCCAGTGAGCTCCCAAAAGGCCTCGTGCTAGATGGAGGTGGGCATGTACATATAAGGCACATCACTCCCTCTCCGTTGGTCGATATGGGATGTTACATTTCTCGATTCATTTCATTGCACTCATAAACTTTAAATGTAACCAACAACTATAAGTGTGATAAATTGAAGTATTGGTGTTGAAAATGACCAAAGCCTAGTAACTAGGAATTGATACCAAGTGTTTACAGAGCAATAAACGAAAAAGATAACTCGGGAGTTGTCAACTAGATATCTTGGTTCAAGAGAGGTTTGTTAAGTTCAACGAGATCAAAGACTGATCGAGTTTGAAGTCTTTTTCTGAGAAAAAAGTTGTGCCAATTGTCAGTCCCCTATGTTTAGGTTATGGCTCTATTTATAGACTCTTTGGCTTTTGAATTTGCACATTTGGTGAAGAGATGGTGGAGTCTGTGTCAGTCATTTCTTCGCGATTGAAACTGATGAACTAGTACATTGATTTTTGCAACATCGATGGTGACTTGTCCCAACATGGCTTTTCTTCGACAAGTTTGTTCCAATAACATTAAATGTGGTTGCTTGGCCTTTCCCTTTGCCGTTTGACTTTCCTCAGCTATCAAAATCAATTCTAAGTGCTAACTTTGTTAATCGTCCATTAACCGAGTAAAAGCAATTTTGAAATACAAACAACGGCTTTATTTTGGAAAGTATGAAATATTGGGCCTTCTTGACCTTAGGCCTCATCCTTTGGGTTTTTAATTTTATGAAATGAACAGCCCAAAACCCATTTAAACTTAAACAAGAATTCTATAGTGAGGGCCTTAGGTGTGGCCCTATCTCTTAATTGTTTGATCAAATTAGTTAGCCGTTGGATCAAATTAGTTAACCTGATCTAACGGTTAAGAGATAGGATCTCACCTAAATGCCATATATAAGGCCCTCACTATAGAATGACTCTAGACTTAAAAACCCTTAATGGGACTTTTTCCATTTTCATTTCAAACAAGATGGTTGCCTCAAACCCTAACCATCTTCTTCTCCTCCTCCGCCAGAGACGACCCCTACTCGAATCTTGATTTCTGCCCCAGCTTCCGTTCCTAGCACCTTCGCCTCTAAGACGACGATGACCGTTCCAACAATGATGTTTCGCACAATGTCATCGATAAAGTCTACCTCATTCCCTACAGGTGTGCCTCGGGCAACTCGAGTTTTCCACCAAATTGCTCTTGAGTCTTGTTAAGATGTTGAGATGGCTCTATAGCTGCATTGGATTTCATTTTCGTGGAGGTTCAATGAGGAATTGGGTGGTGTTGTTTGGGTCGGCAACAACTTCATTGCTGGTGGCGATGGCTACAATTTGGGTTTTGGGGTGGAAATGGGAGATGTTGGCTTGGACCTATTTGTTAGTGAAGAATGGGTCATTTAGAGGGAGGGGAGTAGTTGGTAGGCGGGGGTGGGGCAACAATCACTGCCCCAAGGGTTGGTGGGGAAGCGGATCGTCGAGTATAGAGAAAAAAATAGAAAAAGAGAAGTAATTTTTTATATTTTTTTTCTATTTGTTTATTTTTCTTAAATAAAACATTTTATTGATTTTTATGTGGCATCCACTTCAACAAAACAATGGGTCTTATTTGGCCACATGGATAAAATTTCCATAAAGCCCATGCCACATTATCAGATTTAACAAAGTTTTGGATGGAGTTGATGGCAGAGGGCAAAGTAGGTCACCAAACCTCGATCAATTGATGAAAGCTAAGTTGAACAGACACTCCACTGAGCCCAAGTGTCGGAGTGTCAAACATTAATTGGACACCCGTGTCCAATGGTCAACGTTGTGTCCACCGTCAAGACACTCTCC
>NC_047653.1:13854065-13970159 GCF_902201215.1 Prunus dulcis | reverse complement strand
ACACGATCAACACTCTATGGATATGGGTCAACTCATCCTCTAGGTCAACTAATGTGTTAATTCAATTATAATTGATATAAAATTAATAAACCACATTTGAAAGAATTGTAAAGCTTGAATTTCACTATATGGTATTGTGAAATTGTAGTATGACCATCAATATTTTATTTTTTTAAATATATTTATAAGTATTATTTTGATGGAAATATCAATAGTATCTGAAATATCGATAGTCCAATATCGGGATATTATCGATATCAATAAACATTTAATAAAAACCACGAAAATGGTAAGAAAAACTTGAAAATTTTTATTGAAACTTTGAAGGATGTTTATTTAGTCAATTATCTATTAGTTCATCATAAAAAAATTGGAAGCAAATGCATTGCATGATGGATTTAACTAATTTAAGTTGATTATATAGCGAGCTGACAAACACTGTGAGTGTAGCAATTATTTAGTAATTAATGAAAGAAGATAAAACACACCATAATCATTTATATATAATGATTTACTATAATATTTTACACTTTATACATTGCATGGTAAGATACATGAGTGACTTAGTACCACATAGAGTTCCTATGAGGTTCAAATGTTTCACTATCTTCATCATCATATGTGTATAGTAAGTGTATTATGAAGAATAATCATCAAATGATAAATCCCCAAAAATAGTTTTGCATGTAATTGTTAACATTCCACCCATATGAATATGAGATTGGTTGACGTTGTCTATAAGCAAAATCCTTTAAAGATTGGGTCTCAGATTCTTTCCATGAGCCGCTCGATTCCATCCCAAAAAAGGAAATGTCAAAGACTCATATTCTCATATGAAAATCTGATTCTTACAAAAACAGTTCAAAACAAAACAATATAAATATACATTTTAGCATGTTATCACAAAAACATAAGCACCATGGTGGTTAAGGCATTGGAGGAGTGAAATGGCATGGGGTTTGAATCCCCTTTGCCTATGTGCTTTGTGTTTTATTTTTCATTTTTTCCATTACATTGATATTTTCGATATTATAGCGATATTTTGACAAAATATTGCTGAAGTGTGAGCGAAATTATCAACATCGATATCTTCCGAAATTATTGATATTTATATGATATGTGTATGGATACGTTCCGAAATATCCGTGACCAAAAAAAACGATAATATCCTTAATATTTCATTGATATTATCGATATTTTAGACTATGGTTTAAAGAAGGTTGGGGCCTTAGGAAGAATCAAAAAAATCTCGACCGCACAATTAATGAGTTACCAAAAAAGTGGTGGTGCCTGCCCTATAAAGAGAGGCATGCATCTTATGCTCTAAGCCACAGTGAGTTGAGGTTTTACAATATCCTACAAGCAAGCAGTTTTTATATTGTTGTGTTTTCCTCTTCCCTTTGTTGAGAAAGAGAGAGTACGGAGATGAAGCTGATGGGTTGGTCTCTGATAGTTTTTGGGTTGGTGGTTATGGTTTTGAACAATGCAGGTCCTGCAAATGGGATCACATGCCAAGAGGCCCTGATGAGTTTGATGCCCTGTGAGCCATACTTGGTGGGTTCTGGCCCAGGCAGTCCTGCCGTTCCTTGTTGTGCTGGTGTCCAAACCCTTGTTTCTGAGGCTACCTCCCCTGAAATCCGCAGGAACCTCTGTGAATGCTTGAAAACAGCTGCAGCTGGCATGAAGATTGACCCAGGCAGACTAACGGCCATCCCCGAATACTGTAAGGTCTCCGTTCCTGTACCTCTTGACCCCAACGTCGACTGCAGCAAGTAATTTCTATCTCTCTGTGTCTTATTTATGTATCTAAGAATATTATTTAGATTTTGGTTCACATGATATTTATGATTTAGTTAGACTAATGTGTTCTTTTTACTATTGTGATGTGCAGAGTTCCTTTGTTCTGAAGGGTGTGCATGATGATGGTATGAAATAAAACTTGAAGAAGGATTAGCTGCAAGACAGATGTTTTGTGATGTGCAGAAAATTAATTAGTGTTTGATTCCTTTTGTGCATCCAAAATTTATGTATTAAAAAGCAATTATATAGTAAAAGAATGCTATCATTACTCCTTATTCTCCTCCTTTTTTCTTTACTTGGTTTAGTCTCTGCTCCCAACTAAGAAGCAGTTAAGCCGTATCCATTTTCCTTACTAGTTTCATTCACCAAAATCTACATTGCTTGGTAATATAACTACCCTGTAATGAAAAAAAGAAAAAGGAAAAAAGATTAGCATCAATACAAAACTCAATCCCCGATTCTCTCCCCGTCTCGCAAATGAAAAATTAAGACATACAAGAAGTGCAGTCTCAGCAATTACAGTGACGTGTATCGGATTGTCTGCCGTCTACACCTTGAGAAAACTTGCAATCATCACTCGTCATGCATACAATTACGAGTTTATCGTCAACGGGATCTAGCCCAGTGAAAAATAGTATTCACTTATAGACCAATGATTTTAAGTTCGAACCCTCATGACACTTTAATAGTGCGTGTGTGAGAAAACTCCATCTCCTTGCTGGTTGCCCTTAAATTTGTACATCAGCTTCTAAACTAAAATGGGAACTTTGATCCAAAAATGACACTATTCGTTCCTAACATTTTGAGGCACAAATTAACAGAACTATTCTCCGAATAGTTCTTTAAATACAGTTATTAAATAATTACCTTGCTTAACTATTAGCTTTTCTTCAATTTTTATTTTTATTTAAAAAAAAAAGGTGTTGGCTTTTCATGTTTTACCCACAATTCGATTGGTGCATTAAAATTTCCGTTTCAGAAAGAAACTGCACACACGATATTAAAAAGAAGCTGAATACTCTTAGGCCAGCCTGCCCTTTTTCTGCAGTCTTGTGTTTTACCTTGCGGCCATTCTGACGGAAAGAGCTCAAACCCAATTCAATAAATTACAATATGCTACATCATTGCAGTAGTATTAGTAAATGGACATGACCAACAAAACAACCGATTTGAATCGCCGGTCAAAATAAGATTTAAGAATTTATTATGATCTCATGTCATCAGATACTTTTGAATAAGATGTTTTCCACGCAAAGATATGAAAGTTGGAAGGTATTTCTCTTGGAAACAATTCCCTATGATAAGATTCACAGTAGCACAAAACAAGAACTAGGCCGATCAACTACAAAAATCGGAAGACTCAACCTGACAAGCTCTCTCATTTCAGATTTAATCTCAACCAGCTGCAATTGAAGAACCCGCCTATAGGGTCTCAACTAACAAATCAGATCCTACAAAATTGACCTATTACGCATTTATTTTTCCTTAAGTATATGATTCTCGAAAAACCCCCGTATGAAATCATGTGCCGCTGCCGATGAGGTGCTTCATATGTCGAGGAGAAGCCTCCGAGGATCCTCAACAATATCTTTAATACGACGCAAGAAGAAAACTGCCTCTCTTCCATCAATCAACCTATGGTCATAGGTAAGAGCAATGTACATCATTGGCCGCGGAACGATGTCGCCTCCCACAACCATTGGACGGGTAACTATTGAGTGCATACCCAAGATTGCCGACTGCCAAAAAATAAATCAATTGTGTGAGATATCTTTTCATTTTTACATTTTTGTAGTTTCAGAAAATAACTCACAAACCCAGAGCAGGTATTGAACCTGAACCTCAACATCGACGCCCTACTAATGAGATGCAATTCGGCCTAAATGGCTAGTCATGTATGAATCTCTTTCAAATATCTTAGGTATCTATTTCCGGCTTCCCAGACTAATAAAATGGATGAACCAGCATTCTAAAACATTTGATCTTTCGATATTGTTGTCTACCTAAAAAATGAAGTTCCATTTGTTGAAATAAGATGATAAAAGTTCAAGTTAATTGTGTCAGAAAAGCACCAGACCTGAGGGGGGTTGATGATGGGGGTACTTATAAGGCTTCCATAAACTCCACCATTGGATATAGTGAATGAACCTCCAGCCATCTCATCAATTGATATAGATCCATTGTTTGCCTTCTTTGCAAGGGTGTTCATCTCCTTCTCTATCTCAGCAAAATTCATCTTATCAGCATTGCGAATAACTGGCACAACAAGGCCCTGCAAGGAAATTAAATTGAGGGAAACTTACAGTAGCAATTAAAACGCATTTTGATTTTACAATCACTATTCAGTCTACTATGTTAATACTCATATCAGAACTTAATAACCATGAAAAATATGTACTTTGCAAAAAAGTTATCAACTCCTGAGGTATAAAAAACTAAAAACTAAAATGGGTCCTCAACAATAATGATGTGGCCTGGCAACTAAGGTATAAGGTATAAGGTCAAACGGATGAAACAAACAACTAGATCCTGGTCAAGCATATTGAGCTCATATGATATAACACATAATATTAAAAGCAACAGTATGGCATTTTTCACTCTTTCTTAAAAATCTAAAACTATATTTCTCGATGGGATCGTTACAGATTAGAATAATGTTAAACCAACGTTCCAAATGCAAATATCGATTATCAAAGAGAGAAAAACAAAACATTAAAAAACCTTTTACATACAAACGGCTCTTTTGACATCTAAGTCTGCAATTCGTCTAGATGAACATACTAGATAAATAAATCAAAAGAATCATGGCCAAACCTTGGGAGTACCAACGGCTATGCTTATATCTATGTAATCTCTATATATGATATCATCCCCATCAATGACTGCATTAATAATAGGCTGATTTTGGAGTCCACTGACAGCAGCCTGTTAACAGAAACAAATAAAGATTTATAAGTACACACATGCATGCAACATTTTAGTCTGTTTCATATTAGCAATTCTACATGTATTATGTATTGCATACTTTTATAAATCCAGACATAAGCCCCAACTTGACTCCATGCTTCTCAACAAATGCATCCTTGTAGTCAGAACGAAGCTTCATCAAATTTGTCCTATCACAAGCAGCAAATCAGTGAGGGAAGAAAAGATCATATATGTATGGTATTATGTGTAGGGGATGAAGGATAGATCAAAAACGTGAAAACAGAAACATGACATAGGCTGAAGGATAATTGGTTAGAACTTACATATCAACTTCATTGAATGTCGTCAGCATTGCAAATGTGTTTTGTGAATCTTTCAATCTCGTGGCAACCCGTTTCCGGAGCCTTGTCATAGGAATCTGCAAGCATGAGGTTCCAAATTATTAAAAAAATATAATAAAAGACTACCATATAAATTGCTTATAAAGATTTTTTATTATTAAGAAGGCCAAAAAGGTATTAAAAAATCATAGAAGACTTACTCTTCTTTCCCTTTCCTTGGGGGAAAGCTGGGGTTCTCTAGCAGAGGGTTTAGAAGGTGGTGGAGAGTGAGGTTTAGGCTTCTCAGTAACAGGTGTAGTTTCAACTTTAGGTTCTTTCTTCTTGTCAATATTTTCAACAGGGGGAGATGATTGAGCAGCAGCTCTGTCGGATGTCTTCTCAGATGGACCAACATGGTCTACACCATCAACAGACTTTGAGATAACAGCAATCTTGGTACCTGGTTCGACAGTATCCCCTTCATTGGCCACAAACTGCCACAATTGAAGTAAACATGCAGGCAGACTAAAACATTCAGAAACCAGTCCATAACTAGAAAAGAGCCCCTAAGTTACTGGGGCACATTAATCTATAAGGGGATGGGGGAGGGGGGGGACTGCAAAACCTATTACCTTTTGAATCACACCGGACTGAGGACTAGCAACATCTATTGTCACCTGATGAAAAATTAACACAGAATTAAAATCCAACTCCTGATTCCTGACAAATTGGGGTTAACAATCCTGTTTGCAACTGCATAAAGCTTCCATTAAAAAAATCAAATAGAGCTTTATGCTAGAACCTTATCTGTTTCAATTTGAGCAATTGGTTCATCAACTTCAACACGATCGCCAGGGTCTGCAGCAAAATATGATACAATCAGTCAGAATCAGACCAAATAAACAATTGAACATTACGAATATTTGACAGAATATCTGGCTGAGCTTACTCTTCAAAAATTTCGCCAAAGTGCCATCAGTAATAGATTCACCCATATGAGGGACAACCGCATCAATGAAATCCCCTTCATCACACAAGCAACCAAAAGTTAAATGTCAGCAGAGAGAGTGAAAGAAAGAAATCAGACACCAAAAACATTAATTTCCCCATAGGAACTCAAATATTCTGAGAACACAACACATATACCGAGAAGACACCAATACAAATTATCAATCATAATACTTTCCAAGGTACCATAAATTGTACAAATTTAGAAGATAACCAGTTTCAGATAAATCACTCCAGGATTCTGTACTATTCTCCCATTATGAATCTTACAAATGAAACCACCCCTACTTCTCCTACTAGTGAAACGGTGAAAAACTAGAACTACCCTGAGACAAATCTCAACCTCAGGCTCATCAATGCTCTAAACTTGTTTGTTTGTGAAAGTGTGTATGTGCGGGAGCTTGTGTTCGACAAAGATAAACTATTAAATACACAGACTGCTTTAAACATGAAGAAAGCTCCAAAAATGTGCTTAAGGAACAGGGCATGTATACTTCAACAATAAACGGCATACAGACGGTTATAATATAATTCAGTTAAATTGATGGGTGAGAAGAAGATATCACACCAGTCTCTGAAGAAAAGGGCCTGATCCACATTTGCCTGATGGGCTTTTGTTGAATAACAACGCCAACATTCCTGTACACCAGTAAAGCCATGAGAATTATCATTCTTTTTTTTTTTTCCCTTACAAAGAAAAGTTAATTGGAGTAAAGGAAACATCAATTTACAATAAAACTCAAATAAAAAGAGGAAAATGACTTTAGCTCACTCCTTCACTAAAATTGTGTCATGTTAATGAATTGAAATTGACACGTTGGTCTACAATTCAGGCCAAGGTGACAAACAGAGATTGTAGACATATATAGAGATGGGAGAAGCCAATAGGCACCCAAATGGTCCTGCCCTAACTGTAAATTTCAAATAGGTGCAGCCCATACAAGAGGTTCTTGCCTGAAGAGCGCTTACTAGCTTCATACCATTATCAATCATTTATGCACATCAACACACAACACATTTGACTTGACTATATCCGCAAACAAATACAAACTCCTAATCAGGCTGTTTTACGCACTACATCGAACCAGATTGGCACTGAGAAGAAATCCGTCTCATTTGAAGCAGAGCATAATGTAATTCAGTAGTAAACAGTATAACATTACCCTCAATTCTCAAAACACTAGTTAGTAATTATCCAGTAAAACAGAATAAAGAGAAGCAACAAAATGGCGTCACTAACCTGGTTTTCTTGATACAAGGCGAGGAACCTGAAATACGAAAAACCGATACACTCTTGAACTAAACAAACAAAACCATGAGTACATAAGATCAATTATTGAGCTAATTAAATTTACCTGCAAAAATGAGGTGAGAAAGGTTCCGGACCCGACCCAATCCTCCTCTGGGTTGAAGCAGAATCTGTCCCACGTACATGGAAATCAATAATTGCAACAAACATATGACATAATGCACACTAAAAAAAAAAAACCCATATTTCCAAATTCCACATTGATGATATAAGCTAGCAAGCAAAACCCAATTCATTTTGTAATAAACAGAGCCATGCACACCGTGTAACATCACAAAAGGACACAATATATTTTATATATATATATATATTATATTATAATGAAAGAGGGGAAATCCAAAATAGTTTAGAAGGGACCTCAGAGCTTGCAATAGGTCGGATTGAGTGCAATGACTGCCCCAGAATCTGAAACAAATCTCATAAATAAAGCTTGCAGAATATATTTTGACGAAATATTTTTCAAATTTTAAAAAGAACAAAAAAGGAAGAGGAAGAAGAAGAAGAAGAAGAAGAAGAAGAAAGAAAAATAGGAATATATGTAATGGGATTTTATTACCGAAGCAGAGGAGGCTCCAGAAACGACTCTTCGCCTTATAACACCCAACATCGTCGTTTCGGATCACTCTGTAAATCTCTGTGTGGGTTTAGGGTTTAAGCTAACTAATAAATAATGCAAGTGAAGATTTTCCGAACGTCGTAGGGTTTCACGACAACTATCACTATCACAAGCAGACAGAGACGGCGCCAAGATGTTTAAGCAACACGTATTGGCTGGTTGGTCCTCTCACATTTTTTATTTTTTTTTTATTTTTTAACTTCCTCTTTTATTTATTAGTCTTGCTTTTTACTCCTGCTATATTTATTTCTGTTCTATGTAACATTAATATGTGGATTCTTTCTGGAAGGTGCTTTTTTAGGGGTGGAGACAGCGGTGGCAAACAACCGCCCTGACCGTTCAAACCACCTAAATTAAATCAATTTGACAAGTGTGGTTCCATTTTTACACTAAAAACATGCACTTTTGGATTAAACTTAACCAAATCACAATTAATTTAATTTGGGACATATAAAAACCGCCTAAACCAAATCAAATAACGTATATTGTTTTATTGAGAGAAAGGTGAAGGTTGTAAGTCACAATAATCAACACGAATATAAATAATCACATAGAATTAATACAAATACATAAGCACAATAACTATAAAGGATTAATTCAAATATGGAGAAGTTCACTAGCAACAATAATTATAGAAAATGTACCTTCATTCATAGCCACACAGGACCTAAGAAATTCGGACAAAAAAAAAGTTACAAGCCTGGAAAAAAAATCAGACATATACCCACTAGCAGAACCAAGTTAAACGCTACCATGGGCTCTAGCCCAGACAGCCTTTTTTGAAAATTAAAATACATTAGTGTATTTTAATGTGATTTTAGATTAATTTGCTAGCTCAATTATGAAATAATCGCTTAGTAAACACTCATGACTTTAACTCTCCACTTTTCCTATTTTCTCCCACTGCTTTCTTAATTTGTTTTCGTGGAATTCATTTTAACGACACCCTTTTAAATTAGGTAGTCTAAAGGGTAGGCGCAGTGCGATTCATTAATTGTCTACATTGAAAAAGAACTTGCTAACAATATCGATTCATACACACTAACAAAATATTTCAATTCTCTCAAGGATCGTAAGGCACCACTTGAATATGTAACTATTGAACATATTTTCATTTTGATACTATGTGTGTTTTTGGTGCATTTCACATGTATTTATTTTATGTAAAAGATTATTGGAAATTAGTCAATGAAACTATGAACTAGTATGGTTTATATGCTTTAATATATATTTTATTTCTAGAAAACTATAAAGTACAAGAAAAATTATCATTAGATATAAGCCAAAAACTTTAGCTAACCCACTCGTTGCAAAATTCCTGGTTACACCCTTGCATATACCTTAGCACACCAAACTACAACTTTTTAACTCTCACATGTAAAAAATAAAGTAGAGACTACAAACACACAACAAACTCAGAATAAGTTGCTCCACATAATACCACTCAAAAAATTGCAACACCAAATAAGAAAATAAAGCCGATTTGCCACCACAGCGTCATTTAGACAGCCAAGCAGCCACCAAACTCAACCAAGACTGAAGTGCTGCACCGGATGGGTGAGGAGCATAAATGAAGGGTAGGAGGTCTAGGAGGGTGAGGAGGAGAGAGAAAGGAGAGGAGGAGAAGGATGTAGGCGACAGACCCCTAAAGAAGGAGAAATACTTACATGAAACAGGGATAACAGTCAATCACAGTATGCCATGTGTGATAACTTTTCCACGTAACATGATGTGATTGGTCGAGGATAATAAAACAGTGTTATCCCCATTTCATACAAACTTTTGTACTAAAAGAAGCAAATATATATATATATATATATATATATTTGTTTACACTTAATATCTTATTTGGTTAAAGGGTTTATTAATGGATAATGTTTTCCGTCTTGCCTACTAACGTGGCTTAATCACAATCTGACACGTATCTCTCTTGTTAATAATAATTAAAGTGAAAAATAAATACACCTTTGAGAACTTTTTTATTATTAAAAAATAAAAAATAAAAAAAAGACAAATGTTAGTTTGTGGTTGAGCCACATTAGTAGGTGAGGAGTTCCTCCTTATGGACAAGGAGGGAAGCATTATCCTTTATTAATATGTTGGATCCAAAAGTTGATATCAGTCATTTAACATAAGAAATTAAAATCTAACTATCACGTCATTTCTTCCTCAAAATTTTCTTCATTTTCAATTATAAGAAGTTTGTGTTTTTCATTGAATAGATTATTAGGAAGTGACTATTAAGAAAGATTGCGTCTTTTATTAAGAGTGTTGTTATTTCCATCTCATATTTCCCCACTCACCTTATCTTTCTACCCACCATATAAATTTGAAACAACACAATCCTATCTTTCCACCCACCATTATTCATAAAATACCCTTTAATTATTAATTCAAGCCAATTCTCTTTGCAAATCATTAGTAGTTGATATATGGAAAGAATCAAGTTGTGTTTGACGAACTGGATAAATGTTTTAATCTAATATTTTGATTTGTGGATCTTTTAGTTATTTTTATTCTCTGTCTTGTAGCTTCTGAAAATATTATGGATGGATAAATGTTTTAAAGAGAAGTGTACATTTGAAGGGCAATGTAAAAAGAGAAGCCCTATGGATAAATACGTAAAAAGAGAAAGATGAAAAAAAAAAAAAAAAAAAAATTGAACTGCTGAACATGGAATAAAATCAAACATTGGACTAACAAATAAAGCACATATATAGAACCACTGGGTAAACATATCCAAATCTTTCAAAATATATTTCTCAACTTTTCCATTGTCAAACTAAACAGTTAGAATGAATCTCAAAAGGCTGAAATGAAAAAATAAAAAAAATAAAAAAAAATAGTCTAGTTTAGAAAATCTAGAGCAGTAATAATTAAAACTCAGTTTCCATCATGAACATGTTGATCAACAAGTACATAACAATAAAATTTGGTTCATTGAGGAGGCTATAGCCTACTTTCTGCTTCAGGTTAAACAAATTAAGACTTCAAAAAACCAAGTTATCAAAAGAAGCCTACTTTGAGGTGCAGTTTTTTTACTTTGCCCTCCTCCACCCCAAAAACCCAAAAAGATAAGAACAAGTAAGAAAGCCTTCTTCTTCAACCTAAACAAACTAAAACTTTAAAAGACCAAGTTCAATCATCATCAAATGCTAATGTTTCTCTAGTTATGACAATAGAATAGGTGAGTTACGTAAGTTGAGGTTTTTTTCTCAAATTCTTAAAGAGACAAAGAGGTAAATTTGTTTTGAAAATTTTGAAGATCATGTGAATGGGGAAATAAAACATGAATAGAAATAGCAGCATTCTTTATTAAAGAGACAATAGTTGTATATCTTCAAATTAAAATGCAAATTAAGTCACAACATTTTTTATTTTTTTATTTGAACCATCACAACCTGATTCATGCATGCATAGCGGCTGCCCATCAGATCAAACACCATTTCACATTCAAATAATAAAAAATTTAATTCGTAAAAACATTAAAAATTTCCAACAGAGGAAGTGATCAACCAGCCACCTACTCTTTGAATTACACTGTGTATGTATGTCAAACTAAATAGTGAAATGGGTACTGAATTCATTGTGGTTGAGAGATCCACTACAATAAATAGAATACTGTTTCTCTCATTTTTGTAAATTATATATAAAAAATAATAAAAATACAAAAAGAAAAACTACTAACAATATGAGCAATTTTTTATAAAGGAATGCTGAGCAATTTTTTATATATAATATAGTAGAGCGGGCATGCATGGACATATCAAAGCACATTCGGCTAACATTCATTTGAAGATCAGCTTTGTGCCTTCAATCACTGTTCGACTCAAGAATAAAACAAATTAATTCTGGATGAAATCAAACGACAATAAACACTCCCTAACATAAACTCATAAAGAGCTTAAGCTTACAGAGAGAGACAATACTACTTAATTAATTACTTAAGATGAATGGTTGTTTTGGAAGTGCATTTAGCTTCATGCATGCACGTCTTCAAGGGAATCCACCTCCAAGCCCGCCACCAGCACCTGCTCCGCCACCGAAACCTCCACCTGCTCCACCCCCAAGTCCTCCACCACCACCACCTCCGAACCCTCCTCCACCACCGCCTCCAACTCCACCACCAGCACCACCGCCAGCCCCAAACCCTCCGCCAGCCCCAAAACCTGCTCCACCACCTACTCCTCCACCACCACCACCACCAAAGCCTCCACCAAAGCCTCCTCCAAGTCCTCCACCAGCTCCAGCACCACCACCAAAACCAGCTCCTCCTCCAGCACCAGCACCCCCGCCTAACCCTCCACCGCCTCCAAGACCACCACCACCTCCACCCCCTAGCCCGCCACCACCGTGGTGAATTAAGTTTTTCTGATCCTCAAAGGAAGCCTTCTCACTGCCAAGCTTCCTTGCACCAGTGGTGAAAACGAAAGCACCAAAGAGCACAAGAAGAAGAAGCCTAGAAGAAGAAGTCATCTCTTATAGTTGGATAGAGATGGAAGTACTTAACTATAGATGAAAGCTTGGTTTGTGAAGCGGGGGATAGAGAGAGGGGAGTATATATAGACATGGACGTGAAGGGCTAAGATGGGGAGATGGTAGAATTGGCCTTAAATTTTGCTCATCTTCTCATCTGCAAAACCGTGTTCGGAGAGTTAATGCGAACACCAACTGCCTTTGAAAAAAGAAGCTCTCTGCCTCAACTATTTTCAACATGCGTGCCCCACCCCTGACCAATCCTAGTGGATATCCTCACTTTAGCTCTTTTTATTATCACTTCCATTCCATTCCATTAATTTCCAGCTTCCTTTTCAGTGGAACTCCTTTGCAATTTTCATGAGCTTTCAGCTGCCACATCTGGATCTGGATCTCTCTCTCTCTCTCTCATGGGTTTCTGATGATGACCACATGTGTCTCATTTCAGTACCAAATTTGGTGCACCATAATATCATTCCCAAAATTATTTGACCTACATATACCAAGAACATTTATTGGGTGATTTCACCTCCACCCATGCAGGTAGAGGTTGGAAGCCCCTAGACACCCAATGAATATATGCGGAAACATCCAATGAATATATATGTAAACCCCCTTTCACCAATCCCCGATAAAAAAAAATACATTTTTTCAATATTTATTTTGGCCAATTCTTCTTGGCACATTCAATTTTTCATTCTCCACTCTAAATAATATTTTATCATTTTAACGCAGGTACAAAATAAATGCCTGACAAGTTAGAAGTGTGATAGCATTGCCCTTCATTTTCACACCTTCAATTTCAACGCCCCCCAGATCAGAAAGATCGATGATGATTTGAAATTATAAAACATTACAGAAACTGTCAGAAAATAAATTAATATTCTTATTTACTTAAGCAAATTTGGGTGGAACATAAGAAATAGGTGTCCCATTAGCCATACATCCTCCCATTCGCTCAAGAAGCGCACCTCATGAATCACCTCATCAGAATTTATTTGTTTTAATTATATTCATCACAACCATATCCTTAAAGATGGCTGAAAAGTTAGGTCATGATGAGTAGAAATTTTTGTATGTTAATTTTTGGGTATACCAACTGATTAGTATACCAGAACATACAAAAATTACTCCACGATAAATTCATTGAATTGGGAATATGGATTATGGCTGTAATTGGAGGATTGAATATGGGAATGAAGGGTATCTTGCAGATCTATGGAAGAACTAAACATCACAGCATACCTTAAACGAACAAAGAAAATTATAGTAAATTTAGGCGGTCGTACGTAAAAAGAGAATATGCAGCTAATGTTTACCTTACCTTTGGGTCCACGTTCAGAATCAGAACAGAGGGGATAGTGTGCTAGCTAGCTACTCAGCCCACAATATTAAATAAATTTTTTTGATTTGCATTATTGTCTGTAAAATTGAAGGTAGGGATAAATAATTAGAAAAAGGCTGCTAATAATTGAATAAATTGGTGGTAATCAACTCAATCCTATTATGCATGCTAGGTCCTAAAAACTTGGTTTTCAAGTTCAAATAATGCTTGACAAACCTAAGCTAATTTAGAGTTCTTTTTTTTAGTACATCCGATAATTTAAATTACAGGGTAGAGGATTTCTCACACACACACAACTAACATGCCATGTGGATTCTGTGTGAGCATATATTTTCGTCTCCAATCAGGGCACGCCACATGGAAAAGAAGATTATCTCTTAAATTAATTAATTAAACCAGTTTATCTGGCTAATTAATTAATTGGGATAAATATCTTAATTAATATGATATTATCTTTATTTAAAGAGATAATATCATTAATTCAGATATTATTCTAATAAAGAGAAGATAATATCATTTAATTCATATATTATCTTCTTAAGAGATAATATCATTAATTTGGATATTATCAAGTCCGACTCGATCCCTACGAAACCCTAGCCCCGTGGCTCCTATAAATAGACGACCTCATTCATCATTCAAGGTGCTTCAGAAAACTTACTCCTAATACCCGAGAAAAATACCCGAAGCTCTCTCTCCGCTCTCCATATTTTCTTCACACAGCCCGGTTGCACCGGAGGGCCTTTGGCCAACTCCCCCCGGGTGTGGTCTATTTACTCCAATATTTTTTACAGGAATCGAGGAATAGAGAGAAGTAAGATTGAAGGTTGAAGGTTCTAGAAGCGAATATTCTCCCGCGAGATTATTTGCACAAACAGGCTCGAACCTGAGACCTCTAGTATGCAAATCAATGCCATTTTCTACTAAATTAGACCCCATTGGCCCTAACTAGAGTTGTTTTGAAGACAATCAAACTATAAAAGTTAGAAAACCAGCCAATAGGCCTTTGGACAGATATGCAGGTTGTTAAGCAAAGTTTCCATATAAATGAAAAGGGGGGAAAAGTAAAAGAGAATGCTATGTTAGCTTGATTTATTGTGGAGTTTCAACAATTAATATTTTTAAAGTGGATAATTGAGAAACTTAATTGGTTCTGGAGGCTGGATTGGCTCATTTGGCTGGTAACAAGATTTCACCAACAGGGATGAGCCTACTGACAAAAACCCACAAAAAAAAATTATTACCAGTTGTAAAATTAAACAAAACCACTATTTTGTAGTGGTTACTCTTTGTTTTTAGCCTTTTTTATTTTTTGTCAGAAATAGAGGCGAAATATATGGAAGAAATTTTCATGAATATGACACTTCAAATGAAAACTGAAAATTAAAAACGAAATGATTACAGAGCGGACCGTAAATATCTTCAAGCCACCTTCATATATCAAACAAAGAGGCATTTACAAAGAACTTTCTTACCATCTTGTTAATTTTACAAAGAGGTATTTAATTATCTTTTAACAATAATGAAAGAATAGGTGGCCATAGAATTACTGTTAATGAATAGAAAGAGGTACAATTTTGCTGGGCACAATCTGTTGGGCAGAAGATTGGGCTATGTACATTTAACCAGGCATTCCATTGGGCTAAATAGAAGATTTACAAATCTATAGCCCAAGAGCCTAAGCTGCTGTATCCACAGTCCACACATCTGGGATCTGGCTCATGAAAAACCACTCTCCTTGAAAGCAGGTGAAGATAATTAATCAAAAACATTATCCAAATTCCCTCCTCCCATTGGGCAAAAGAAGTAAGAACAACGAAAAAGTTGCAAACACAAAAAAGTTGCAAAGATAAACCAGCGTTTCTGCAAAGCACTTGGGATTTCAGAATGAGGTGCATCCAATTTCACCCTGCTGCATTGCTTCCCATGCAAACACAGCTCAACCACAGACAGCAGCTGCTGGGGAGTAGTTGTAAAGTGCTTTTGATTTCCACCATTGAAGCTACTAATTATAAACTTGCTGCACAGAGGCAGCAGCAGCACTTTCCTTCTCTGAGGACCAAGGCCATGCACAATGATATTGCTCTTGCTGTCACTTCCCCTGCGAAGTCTGGAGACATTTCAGTCCTCCTTCAAACTGGGTATTTCTTTTTTCTAATTACCTAAATTTTCTTCTTCTTCTTTATTTTTTTAATTATTTGTTTGTTTTATGTTGCAGTGGGGTACTTTTTCTTGCTTACTTGTTCTCAAATTTCGTTGTGCCAATTCTCATTACGAAATATTTCGGATTCGATAAGGTGGGTGAAGAAGAAGAAGATGAAGACAACCTATTTAAGATGTGAAAAGGGGTTTCAAGAGCACTGAGTCTGGAAACAAGATGAACATGTTAGCAGAAAATGTCAAGAGGTTCTTACTTTTAAAGTTAGTTTTGAGGTGGAATGGAAAGTGTGACAGTTTACAAATGTGATTCTTGATGAGCTTATTTAAAACGGTAAATGGGATCCCTTTTTATGTTGTTCTTGGGTCCAATTTTCACACCCAAAATTTGTAAGTTTAATCTTAATACTAATCTTGGTCAAAGACCTGGTGATTTTAGAGCATAGAACGTGATGTTTGGACATGTTGACCAAAAGTCTTTTTTTTTTCCTTTCATTCCAGGTGTAATTAGACAATAAACCCATCCTTTATAATTCAAGGCAATAAGTTCATTTAAATTGTGGCTAATGGTAACCCCCCATTAGCTCGTTTTGCTCAAAACAATTTACAATTACCAGCAAAATCAAGCCTGTTTTTAACCAAAAAATAAGGGCAAGAATGAAAAAAAAGAAAAAAGAAGTTACGCCTAAACAACCGTCCAATCATTTTCGTCTGTAATCGAAGGTTTTTCAGCAGGGGATGTATTTTCAGGCTTCGGAGGCTTTTTTGAAAATAGTGATGACTTGTTGTCAAAAAAACTTGAAAATGGTTGGCTACTAGGGCTCGTTGAGTTCTTCTGATCCTTTGAAGCTGATTTTTTTAACTGTCTATCTTTGCCACCGAAGTTGAGGATGAGCCTCTTAAAACGCCGTTTTGGTTCACCAGAAGGGGTCGTTGATTCTTCCGGTTGCTTCATCATTTTTAGGACTTCCTCTGGATTCTGTAACATAGTCTCCACTGTTTCATATACCTGTACCAAAGAATTGACAAAGATTTTCAGCAGATTATCAGTTTGGTAGTAGTTTATATCCTTAATTTATGTACAGTCTCCACGTCCCAGCCGTGAACCCAAATCCGACCCTTCTAGCTGCTTGTAAAACAAAAAGTTTGTCAAAGGATACTTTAAATGGCCTGCAAAGGCTTTATCATCCTAGTCCAATAATTGACTTGCATTATAACTATCAACCTTGGTCATATTATAACCTTAAGTTTAATCATGGATCCATCCTACCTGGCAAAGCTCATCAACCTTCTCAGTCCGCGTGCTGCTTTGACAAGTGGAAACCACATATTCCTTGCATTCATAGAACAGCTTCGAAAAATCACTACTACTGGACAGTTTAGCCTCAGCAATTACAAAGCCTAAACCAAGCTGAATATTGCAGAACCGGCATCATTAGCACAAGATCAGAGCACGGGCATAGTACATGCTAAACAAATATTAAAAAAGTAAATTTAGGTTTTAGCTTACCAACATAGAAAATTAACTTACCAAAGAAACAAACAGCTGCTCAAAAAGCTCGGAAGGTGATATGTCATCAAAACCATCCAGGATACCTTCTCTACAGGATCAATGCACAATGCTACTCTTTTCAGACAGAAATTTTTACTAAAACCAAAAACGGATATAAGAAATTAGCATAAATTTTTGCAACTTACACTGCTAAATCCTCATCAAAGAGGGGTACTTGTTTAACTGCTGGAACTGGCTTGGATGTGTCCCAAAACTCACGCCACAAATTGCCTAACATCAAAGCATAACCATAGGAAACTACATATGAGACTTAAATACACGTCAGCATTTGCAACTTCTGGATGCCTGTACGCATCATGAAGTTTTTTTAAATAAATAAATAAAATAGCTGGCTTCCCTTAGCTAAGCACCATATGACAAGACAAATGCTATACAATATTGCTAACTTAAGACATCAACTATTTTATCCCAACGGTTGGCCTTAGAAAGATCAGAGAAAGAAAGAACACCCATTAGAACTTAAGACCAGAATGATCTTAAATATCAGAAGAGATGGGCTTATGACAGTCAGATTACCTGCCAGTTCATAGTTCCTTACATGTTCACTAGATTAGGTTTTCAAATAGATGCATGCATAAAAACGTCTAATACAATTGCCAGAGCACCTCAGGAACAAAGCACACTAATAGCACAGCATACATGCCCAAGCTCATTGTCGAATAATACATCTAATTTCTACTATCGCATATTATATATTGCATCTATTATCTTATAAAGCAAACCAATTTTCAGTCTGTATTTGACATTCTCCTATAACTGTTAACCTTGGATATAAAAACTGCCATTCGTCACAATTTAGACAGAAATTGAAGGACAGGATGTCATGGCACCTTCTTTTTGCATTCGACTGCTTAGATATCCTCTTGTGGACAATGCATCACTACCATCAAAAGAGTCTCTATCCTCTGGTTCAGTCTCCGACCAGTCAGGAGGGGAGTGCCATCTCACAAAATCTTCCAAAATACAACCAGGATTTGCAGCCTGCATATCATAATCAGCAGAACTTAGTCAACTTGAACAGTCGACAAATAGAATTCAGCTGTAAGATAAACTTTCATTAGTGGAAACCTTGAAAGCCTGCATGTCAGATAGGAGTTGAGAACATCCAGCACCAACACTGCCCATAAAAGATAAGGCAATTTGTCAGAGAATGTATGGACAAATAAGAATAAAAAGTATGCAGGTTTGAGTGCATATGTATACGTATATATTCAGAGAACTTAGAAAATATATCAAAAATGCGAAAAGGAATAAGAATTAAGTCAAATACAAACCTTCCTGTTCGAAGCACAAACTCCTCTGTTTCTTTGATAAGATCTTCAGTTAGCAAAGGTCCTTCCTACATGTAACAATGCACATATATGATATATCTCATTTACGGGACCAAGGTAAAATAGTTATCCTTTAAGGACAAGCTATTAAACATACCTGGGTCACAGGGCAGTACACAGGTTCCCCAGTTTCCAACATTGTCACATTACCAAATGGTTGATCAGCACCTAGTCGGAGGACAAGTTCCCCAGTGCTTAGTCTAGCATACAACATAGGGCCTGCAGGATTGTCATTGGAGATGGCAGATTCTTCTACCTTTGGACTGGCTTCCGTTATTACAAAGTCTAATGTTTCAGTGGCAATAGCACGCCGCCTTTTCCTGGAAATACAACAGTTGATAACTTGCAACCGCTGATACAAAAGACAGGAATTCAGATCTGGAATCTCATCTATGGGGATGCTAGGTACATGTTCTTCTTCAGACCAAAGTCTTCTCAGCTGCATGTGAAGTACATTCAAAACATACTTTGTCAACATAATTAATGATAACCAGCGTAGTATGCATTCAATTCAAGTGGAGCAAAGTAATAAACATAAAAGAACTTTAAAATTTTAAGAGGATGAGATATTTTCTGAGTACAACTGTATTTGGAAGGATAATATTGCACTAAAATATGACATTAAAGTGGTCTATACCTGAAACTAAACCTAAAATTTACTTTTCCAGTTTAAGATAATAAGTTTCAACTTGAGATCACAAAAAATTCAAACCTAGACACAAACACTTATTCAAAGAAGGGTAACTTCCAGAAAATATATAACGTGCTATGGTTGTAAAACAAGCAGCTAGAAGTGTCAGAACATTTTCTTTTTTTTCTTTTCATTGCAAGCCATTGCCAAAAGCTCAAGTAACTCATATTTTATACAGAACTTACCTCTTCAACAACTCTGCACCAAAACAGTGTCATTTTCTTGAGGGTTCTGAAGCTCCCAACAACTTCAGCTAGCTTAACAACCAGGCTTTCAGGAGGAGCACCGTGAATATCTCTTGGCAAAGATGCCACTGTAATTGCCTCTGAACCAGAATCGATCTTCCGTCTTAGAAAATTTCCCTCTGCGAATATCTTGCAAATATTACAACGGAAGTGAAAGATCATAACAGGATAGTGAATAAAAATTTAGGAATAAGAAAACCAACACAGGGAGTAACTGTCATGAGGTCACCTAACATATACCTGCATCAAACAGCGAGCAGATCAATGATAGAACCTTCTCATTATTACCAAAATCCGATGGCCTTTCATCCTTTTCACGAAGCACTAAGGACCTCACTGCATAGAGACTCAGGCTTGCTCTCTCCCTGACAGGCGAGGAACTTCCTGATGTTGCCAAAAAATCTTTCAATGATTTTAACTTCTTTCCAGCCCTGGATAAAGGTTCCAAAATATTTAATGAAGAAAGTTAGGAAATCATGTACAAACTGAAAACTCATATTGATATGTAGAACCATTTTGAAAAAATTAGAACACATCTAGTGCCACATTGATTGCATTGCACTGCAATAGGCTTTCCAATAGAAAACACATTCGTTTCCAAAGATAACAATCCAAAACTATTGATATTCGTTTAACATATATACATATTCAAAATGTTCAAAGACTACAATTGACCAATTGGACTCCAAAAGTCGTAAAGATTTCATAAGTTCATTGCAAGAGAAACAGACAGAGAAAGAAGACCTATTAGGCAATGAATTTCCTGAATGCAAAGACTTACTCAACAGCTGTAGCCAATTGCCTCATAACAGACAATGGAGGAATCACAATGTTGTCTGCAACAAAGCTTTCAACTGAGGGAATCATCTCTGCCCCCTTGCATATATCAAATCCCAATTTATCATCAAAGAAAAACAATTAATTGAAAAAAAATGACAGATAAATCAGTAAAATTGGTATCAATCACAAACTTCCAGGACGTTAGGCAGGGCATAAATTGGATAATCCTCATGTTTGTTTTTCTGATTAATCTAAAAGCATAGCACAAGTCAAAGTGTTTGGCCACCATTACCGGTTACATTTTTCTCGTTCACAATCACAACTATATCTTCTAACTGAAAAGGAAAAAGGCATGAAGAATGTGAATCACCATTTTTCTTTACTGAGTATGTGACTAAATTTATAAATAAGGACAGAATAAACCCCTGATTTAAACTTCAGTTGTCTTCCTAAGACAAGAACAAGGCCAGCCTGCGCACCCCAGGGAAAGGTTGAAACATTTACCTTTTCATTCATGCATATGATGTAATTCTTTGACCAAAAAAGAATACGATGTAATTATGTATTGAAGATCTAAACATAAAATGGAAAGCTTAGAAAACAAACCATTAAATGTGCATACACAGAAGTAAAAGATATAAAAAAGAAACTTACCTTTGCTTCAATATCATTTTTCATGTTCAGCAGGTACAAATTCTCATCATAGAACGGAACCGCCATGGTTGAATATTCGGCCTTCTCGTCTTCAACTCCTTTTTTTCCTTTTCCAATGTTCCTAAGTCTATCCTGCCATTCTTGCTTTGTTCCTATGTTTGGAGGTCTCCACCTCAAATGCTTTAATTCATTGGAACCCTGTATTATTTGATTTCCGAGAAATTGAAATGAAACAATTCAGCAAATTGTGAATAACCAGAATCTGAAATTGCATGCATTCTGTTACCCAACGTCTACGATCTGTTGGGTAAAAGACCAACCCAAAACGTTTAGTCAACTAACCCTGACTTAACAATCTAGATTAATTGAAGTCATGCTAATTCATCTTAAAACTACTAGGATTCATTTTTTTCCCTGCTTGGGAACCAAATAAAATGATCACTTCCTAAACCAAGCAACAAAAATCAAAATCGTGCAAAACTTAAACCGATTGATCCTGCATTTCCACCCAGAAGAAAACAAACAAACCATTCAATCAAACCCCATTGAATTTATTTTTTTTAAAAAGACAATAAACAAATAAATAAACAAAGCTTACTACCTTTGACTCGCCCTCGTTACTTGGCGGTTCATCATCTGCTTGATTAATCAAATTCTTGGGCGATTGCTTATCAGAATCTTCACCGATTTAACATCAAGTTGTCAAAAAATCAACAACATTTATAATCATGAACAAGAAATTAAAATCCCGGAAAATAAAAATAGCATTAGGAAAAGTCAAATTGAAGTCTGGGGCAGTAAAAAAAAGTAAACCGAAAATCAGGATTTAGTGAATGAGATTAAAATTGAAGATATTAAAAACAGAATAAATTTCTGCACCTCGATCGGGCTTCAAGTCAGAGAAAACTCGCTCCGCTTTAGCCGCCGCAGAATGGAAGGCGGTCCTCGCTTTGGATACAAAGGAGGGCGACTCCATATCCTGCGCCGGGAGTGCGCACGTTAAGCTCTCAGTGAGATGACTGCGCCATAGCCCAAAATGGAGTCCATGTTTGCAGTTGTAGAGAGAGAGAGAGAGAGAGAGAGATTTGTTGGGGAGCACTTAGGCTGGGGACATGGCATTCAGGTTAGTCTCTATTCAGTGACTCTACTCGTCTCGGACAGCTTTTAAATTTTTATTTTTTTTTTTGGTAATTTATTTATAATTTTTCTATTTAAGGATATATGACCGAAAAGATAAAAATAATGGATATTGGTATTACCGTCCGTTTTCTATGGGGTCAGTATTTTTTGTAGAGTACGTTAGCCAAAAAAAACATATTAATAACTACTCATTGCTCTTATTAATTTTTTCTTGCATACTAAATTTTTTTCTCCCACTCAAAGATTATTAATTTTTCTCTATACAAGCTCAATAAGTGGAATATAAAACCTCGAGATCACCAATTAGCTCTTTATTTAGTGATATTTCTCCCGTTAATGTTTAGGATAGGTCTCAAATTTAAATTCCATATTCGTATTGATAACATGAAACCACAATTGTGAAGAGTGAATGATGTGCACCACTTTAGTTACAAACGCCCTTATTTAAAAATAAGATTGCCAATGGAGTCTAGCCCAGTAGAAAAAGACATTTACTTACAAACTTGTAGTCTCAAGTTCGAACCCCCATAGCACATTAGCAGGAGCGGGCATGTGGGTGTGCAAGTGGTGCCACCGCACAGCGCCCCTAATTTTTGAAGTCCTCCATTTTTTTTTTAATGTGTATAATATATATTTTAAATGTTGTATACATAATGAACGAGCAAATTGCTGACACAAAGACGTTTCTAGTTGTGTTGGTTTTGCGGGGCCTCAACTTTTTCTCAAGGTGTGGCTTCAAAATTTGCTTGTGTTGCATCATAGTTTTAGTTTTAGTTTTACTTTGGTTTCTTACCAACAACACTTAATAATAACAATAAAACAAAAGGTAGAGAATGGTGAAACATTCAAAATACCCGAAAATGCCATTAGTTAATGCAAACATTAAAAATTAAAATTATTAATTAAATGAGGATAATATGGTAAATTCATAATTTTTCATACTAAAAAAATTAAAATTAAAAGAAAAATTAGATAATGGATCCAATTTTTATGGAACACAACTACCCACTATCTTTTTTAATTATAAAATAAAATAAATTTTTTTTTTTAAAAAAAAAAGCCTCTCACAAGTGCAGAAGCGCGTGCGGAGAGGCTAGTAATAATAACAATAAAGCCCAAACACGTTATTTTTTGTAAGTAATCATCATCAACAATATCTCTCTTCGGCTCTCTTTTTCCGTCCTTTGACAATATATTTTTTTAATTTAAAGCATTTCAACAGTAAATATCGACAAAAAAATAATAATAAATGTCACTCAAAAATCAAATAGTCAAATTTAAATCTCAATTCAAATTCAAGTATGTATCTAAATTTCAATCTATGTATACTAAATGATTTACTTCATTATCATGTTGATTAGTTATATAATGAAAGGTGATTTTATTTGTGATTTGCATGCTAATTGATGATGATTTTTACTTTTTTTTAATTATATATATATATATATATATATAATTGATGTATGGCACTATGTAATGGTGTAAGTTTGTGTTAGTTTATGTGAGACCCAAATTTATGTTTTGCGCAGAGCCCTCAAATCTCAAGACCGACGCTGCACATTATTAGTGCGTATGAGAAATCCACTATTTTTTATAATTTAAACTATCGCTTTACCTGTTTTCCCTGCGAATTTTTCAAATAATCGCATTCTCCTCTTTTTACCAAACACACTAACATGTGCATCTATATAGAGAATAGTGGAACATTCAAAATACCAGAAAATGCCCTTTGTTAATTCAAACATTAAGAATTAAAATTATTAATTAAATGATGGTAATATGATAAATTCATAATGTGGATTTACAAGAAAACAAAGTTTTAATATTGACTACAATTTTCTAGCCATGCACTTTAATCTCACCCCCACATTACTGGAATCCACGATGGATGATCCAAATAGTAGGAAAAAAGTTTCAAGCCCGAGTTGCCCAAATGCTTATGATCATATATACTAGAACTTCAGAATTAGCAACGGAATGAGTCATTAATCAGGAACTTCAGAATTTAGAAATATGGAATTGGAATCAAATCAATTCTTCCCTTCATTCATTGGATTTCTAGTTTTGAGAGTGTTTAATTACAGATTATTTTAGCATGGAACTCTTCTTATTTTTTATTAATTAGAATGATTCCAATACCCCTTCTTGTGTCTTCCGCTTTTTCCTCCAAAATTGCTGCCATTAATCAAGGCACGAAATTCTATTTCCTCCCTTTGCGTCTAACTTCGGGTATAATTGACGAACTATTACTATTATTACTTTTAATCAATTAACTCACGAATTGTTTGCCAAACCAAAATGCCCCAACTTTATCACATTATAAATATTTAAATTCAAACAGCGCCAAAAATAAATGACGCCATTGATTTTCAAATTTCTAGGTTTCGCTCTGTTATTGTCTAATTTTTTTTTTTTTTTTTTTAATCAGAGATTCACCAAGCTCCATTCAGGTATCTCTTTGTCGAAAAGATGCACGCCTTTCATTGTCAGCATTCCGCCTGATTTTGAAATCACAATTGACACCACATCCAAGGTCTAGAAGGTTTTTAAATAAGGTGACATGCGAAAATAAAATTCAAGCATATCTTGACAGAGAAAATCCACGCAGAAAAGCAGAATTCAAAATTGTTCATTAAAAAAAATCACTCAAAATTTTCAACACCACACAAATATCAGATTGTTACAAAAAACTAAAAACAGTTATTTTTATAATCAGAGAAAAAAAAAGATTGAATCAAATGTAGCGACTTGTTCGAGGCCAAAGTCAATATCAAATATTTGACAGGCACGGAGAATCGCTTTTCGTTATCGCCAACCTTCAATGCAAATTGCGCTATTCTTTCAAGTTTTAGCGCCTTTGCTCTGCAAATTGGCTTCTCAATTTCACAAACGAATAAGAAAAAGCTTCAAAAGAAGAAGATCTAAAAGGAAACCTAAACCCTACAGAAACATCTTCCAACAGAAAAATAAAACAGAGCCTACGAAAAGAAAAGACGATGAGGAAGCGTGTGGGACTGTTTTCGAATTGGGCGTTTAGAGCCGTATTTATAGGCCTGGAAGGTGAAACCCTAGCCCCTCTTCATTCGTAACGACGTTGAAATGACGAATATGGCCATCTGATGTTTGGGCTTGTGGGCTTTGAAATTGGTTGGGTTTGGTCCAAATAGGACTCCAAACTTTCTTCTTATATATTTGTGGGGTCCACGGGACTGTTTTGCTGGGATTCAAGCTGTCGCACAGTTGACACGTGTCGCACAGTGATTGCCCGATCCATGGATGCGTTTATAAACGAGTCACACTACTTCTCCCGCTCATAACTGTTTGGTGACTGTCCGAGTATGACTGAGATCGCTCACTAGCTCGTACTCGCTCTCTCTGTCATTCTGTGGACTCTGTAAGCCGTTCGATTCGAAAATGGAAGACATGGAGGAAATGGACGAAACCGAAGCTCTACCTCAGGTCCATTTCCGATTACTGTTCATCGCATATTTCTTTTCTCACCTTCCGTTTGGTTGCCGAGAAAATGCTATTTGATTGATTTTGCATTTCTGTTGATTTCGTATTCAAGAAATGAAAAATATTACTGGAAACGCTATTCAGTTGAAGCAAACCGAAAGAATTTGTTCTGTTAGGTTTAATTTGAGTTAAGATCGTAAGACTCAAACATTTGAGCTCCATTTGTTTGGCTGTCGAGAAAATTGAGAAAATTTAACCGAATTATTCACCTATTTAAAGAAAATTTTGTTTTAATTTGTTACAGATACTTATCTAGTTTTCATATGCATGGAGAAATTGTAGCGAACCGGTTTTTGCATTGATTACTGTCTAGTAATAGCTATGCAAGCTTGACCAGCAGTGTTGATCAACATAAAAACAGAAATATACCTATGTTTATTACTTCTAATTCCATTTTTGTAATTGAAGAAATTTATACTTTTGTTGTTCACCCAGTGAATTGATTTTTGTTTTTTCTTGTTGTTTTGGGATTTAAATGCAGGTGTACATGGCGTGCATTCTACACGGTCAAAGGTGAGTAATCTTAGTTATTTATCAATCCATATGTACAGCACATCGTTGCTATTGCTAATGTCGTTAGTCATGGTATATAGTATAAAGTACATTAGTCTTTACCTTTATTCTTAATCAAACAGTGGAATGCATCTGAAATTGATGACTTTGCAACTCTTCCATTCCAGAGTTGGAATTTCTTATTACGACTCCAGTATTCGCCAACTTCACGTGCTGGAAGTTTGGGAAGATGGCAGCACAGACTTCCCCCTAATTGATTTGGGTATGAGTTTCATGTCTCTTTAGGGAGTCTATTTCCTGTACTCTGTTGTTTTGGTACAGTACTTCCTGATGCTGATATATAATTCGTTTTCTTCTCACTCAAGTTATCTCTTGCACTCTCCTTGTGTCTGTTACCATCAATTATATTTCTGTTACTGTTTAGTGAGCAGATCTTAGTTTGCTTATCGTTTCTGTATGCAGTAAAATATCAAGCTAGGCCCCTTATCATTTACGCAAGCACTAAAAGTGAAGAATCCTTCTTGTCTGCTTTACAACGAAGTGGTATGTTGCTATCAAATGGTAGGTTCTGAATTTCAGCATGGGAGCAGTTGTTTACTTTTTAAAGTATTGCAGATGGAATGACTGAGGCCTTTACGGTGAAGCTTGTGAAAAGTTCCATATTTAGCTATGAGCAAGCATGGCACAGGTATAACTCTGATGATTTTGTTAAAAGAATTGGAGTTTTGTAAACTTGGCTGAATATAGTGGGTTGAATGAATTATCTTTCATGAGTATATAATGAAGGTTTCAAAGATCGTTAATTAACTATGGTATTCTATGTACCTGTTATTCTTAGGTTATGTTTGATGAGCCTCCTTAAATTTACACTCTGATGCTTAGGCTTTGCAGATAGGTTCAGATAAGAAACAATTGTTTCGTAAGTAGGTTGTTCCAATTTCTTCACACATTTGCCCTTGCAAAATTCAAAATTTAAAACTTAATACGTGCTCAACTGTTGGATGGGAAACCTTCTTTGCCATTCTGTTTATGTCTTCCCATCAAATTGTAGATCATCATCTCCGTTCTCTCATGTATCCAACATATATCCTCATCTTTTTTCTCCCTGTTAGGGAAAGTTTTTGATAAAGCTACAATCATAAGTCTTATTGGTGGTGTCATGCAAAGTATTGTGTGTGATCAATTTGATAGATTGCCTCTCATTATTCTTTGATCTGATTCTCTCTCTCTCTCTCTCGCTCTCTCTTATTGTTGTTGTTGTTATTGTTATTATTATTATAAGGCAGTATTTTCATTCTTATTAGTTATTACCATTGTCACTATTCATCATCATCACCATTATTGTTATTTCTGTTTCTGAAATTTACAGACTGATATACCTTCGAGTCACAGGAATGGATGATGGGTTAAACATCAAGGAGAGAATTTGTTATGTAAGTCCTAACTATATATTTAAATCCTTTTGTATTGTGGCCCAATTGGTATTATTTAACCCTGGATATTACAACTTGTTTATTCATGCCTCATAAATCATGGATATGCTCTGTGTGTGTTGCATTTCTGTCTTTAAACTGATCTCATTATGTGATTAATGACATGAGTTTTTTGTGTTCTGTGAATATCCCTCTTGCTTTTGTTTTTTGAAGAACAATGAATGTCTTTATCCTGTTATTGCCAATAACTTTCTTTTTTTGTATGTCAACTGTAGTTGAGTTCTATGATGGACATGGGAAGTGATATCCAAGTTCGTACCAGTGGTGGTCTTCTTGCCATATTAGAGAATGAAAGGGTGGTAGATACACTTGAACAAATGGAAAGCGGGAATGCATCAATTGCAATCGATTCTGTTATAGAAGTTTCACTGTATCTTTTTGTGCTGTCTTCAACATTTAGATTTTTTTGGGCGGTGGGGGATGGGGGTTAATAATTCAGGAAGGTTATCGAGACAAAATGTACTCCCTTCACAACCAAAATAGAAACAATTTCCTTAAACTTGATGCAGCAGCTCATGAGGCATTGCAGATATTCCAAACAGATAAGCATCCAAGCCATATGGGCATTGGTAGAGCAAAAGAAGGGTAAATTCTTAATTTTTTGCCAAACAATTTTCCTTGAAAAGTGTTCTGATATGTTTTAATGGCAGGTTCTCTGTATTTGGCATGATGAATAAGGTCAGTAGATTTTTCAATTCTTGCTCTTTTGGTTTGCTCAGCTTTATATCAAGCTAATTTACTCATACTTAAATTCAGTGTGTAACGCCCATGGGGAGACGTCTCTTGAGGTAATATTCTGATAGATAACTTTGTGATGCCAGTGCTTTGGATTTTAACTCTAACCAAAAGGCTCTTTGACGAATGGTATTTTTCTCATACTAGAAGCTGGTTCTTAAGGCCAATACTTGACCTTGAAACTTTGAACAGTCGTCTCAATGCCGTATCCTTGCTTGTTAAACTACATAAGTACTACTAAAATATGACTTGGATCAGTTATCCAAAGAAGATTTATGCTATCTTGAATCGTCTTAGTTAAACTGTTTTGCAAACTGAGATCAGTACATTAAGAATAAATATTATCTCACAGCGTTTGAATGAACTTATTTGAAAATATAGAACTGACTTCTTAAAATCATGAGATTTTAGATCTACTTGGTCATTGTCAAATCTATTTTCTTTGACAATTAAGATATCATTCTTTCTTTCTTCTGAAGAACTGATAAATTCTTTACGTGGAACTCTGAAATCTGTGAAGGACATTCCTCACATACTCAAGGTAGCATTCTCTATTCTTCCTTCTTTTCCTTCTGTCTCATGCTGTAGGGCTTTCTTTTCCAAAAGTAAAGTTTATGGTCTGTAGATTCTGTAGCTACAACTGGAGTCTGTTGTTGAAATTAGAGCTCTTTCATGGACAACTAAAGTATATTAGTTGTTCTTTTTTTGCTCAGTTAGTTTATTACTGACTTGTTTCTAAACATATTATTTGGCCTTTATACAAATATTGACAGCATAATGATAATTTGGTCTGCTCTCTTTGTTATCCTTCTACTAAGAGTGACTGTAGATCACGGCGATGTCTGTTTTGCATGTGTTGTATTTATTTTTTAAGATTTTGAATCTTTTCTTTTGTTTGTTGAAGAAATTTAACTCCCCGAGCTCAATATGTACCAGTGGCGATTGGACAGCTTTTTTGAAGGTAGGTTCTTTTCTATGTGCTATGCTTTAACCCTGTTTCCTGATTACTAAATGTCTGTCATTCATTTAGCGGATGGTGTCCTTTATTGATGTTACTTTGATTCATTTTTACCTCTGGATGTGTGATTGTACGTAGAACCTAGTTAAAACTTAAAATATGTACAAACATTAATGTCATGGTCACTTTTATATTCCATAATTCTCTTTGTTGATTAGTTTCCTTCTTGGGTTGGCACTTGTGAGTGCAACACCTGCAACCAATCATGTCTGACTCCTAGCTGACAAGTACCAAGATCTTTATGAAGAATAAAATGAGTTACGCATTTTTGTTCAGGGAACTTGCCATAAAATCATGTCAACTTTAACTATCATATTACCTGGATTCCGAGACCAAGTATAGAATCATAAGCTCCTTCTCCATTATTAACAGACTTGTAAGGTGATAGAGTAGATATCCTTGTTTTGCCTTTGCTGGGATGATTTTTTCAAATTAACAGCTACAGTACAACCCACGTTGCCTTTGTAGGAAGATAAATCTCGTACATTACTTTTAGAATTAGATTCGCAGCTAATCTTTAGGTGTCTTTTTCTGTGTCTTTGTATCTCAATTTTTGTTTGGCGGTGGGTGGGGAGGATTGGGGTAAAGTCAATGTAATTTGTTTTGTTTGCTTTAGGGTGCTTGTCCCACCTACTTGTATAAATTTGTCTCTTATATAAAAATTTCTAGTTGAGCCCCAGCAGAATCTTCATAAAGAGTGATGATACTATTGTCATTTTTCCTTGATTTTACACAATTGTCAGTGAAAGCTTTCCCCGTTTGATTCATTATTTTTTATATTGTTTTCTTTTAGAGTGTTTGTTCACTTTTGCATGTGAACAAGATATTTGAAGTAGGTGTTTCTGAGAGTCTTCAGGAGCACGCAAAGTACTTGAATTTGGACATTGTTGAGAAGGTAGGAAAACACTTCTTTTGATGCATTTTCTGTTAGTTGTACCTTCTCTTTCTGTTGTTCTTATATATTAATGTGTTTCTTGGTCTGTTGTCTGAATTTATGCAGGCTGCTTCATGCATTACAACTGAACTGGCTTATGTATATGAATTGGTTAGTTTATGAAGTAGGCTTCAACTTTTTACAGCCTGTTCTTGCAATAACAAACAGAAATTTGCTAAGTGTTAATCCCATAAGAGGAAGAGATTTCTCTTTAATAGAATGAAACCATGTCAATAAACTCTACAGTCCACACGAACATGGTAAAACAACTCCAGAGATAAATTCATTTGGCTCTTCCCTTATAAATTGGGACTGGTCTCTGAGCTTTTTATTCAGTTCTCCACAAATATTTTGCATCATGGGTTGGTGAGGATATGTATAATTTCTGGCGTAGCCTACGGGTGTTATGGAATTGATTTAATTTCCTCTTATGCCTGGGTTTATCTGCATTGAGATCTTTATGATTGGAGAATGAAGAATTTTTTGTCTTTGTTTAGATATGCATCAAGTCAATATAACCAGTGTTTATTTCTTCTTTTGTCAATCTTCTAAATTGTTTCCCTTCAATGCATTCCTATCATAATATCGCCAGTGTCTTCTGCAGGTAATTGGTGTTCTAGATGTAAGTAGAAGTAAGGAGAAGGGATATGAGACGATTGTAAAAGATGATTTCTGTGATGAGGTTTGGCATAAGTCCCAAATTCCCATTCTTAATTGTCAAATCAGAATGCATATTTGCCTTGTGCATCATCTCATCATTGTTGTTCTTGTTGTTTTTAATTTTCCTTTTTACATTTTGTTTATGAGGCTAGTATGGTGTGGCGTTTCTGTTAGTTCAATATTGAGATGGTAGAATTTATTTTGTGACTTTTATGCGTCTTGATAGATCTGTACAGCTGCCTAATGTTAAATTGACAAATCATTCCCTCATCTTCTTGTATAGTTAGATGAGCTAAGGCAAATATATGAGGAATTGCCTGAATTTCTGGAAGAGGTAACTGTTATACAATTCATTTATACATCTAATTAGAAAGTAGATTGAAGTCTGATTTACCAAGTTTCTTTTGATTGTAAAATTGCCTTGCAGGTGTCACAGATGGAACTTGGAAGACTGCCTCAGCTGTACAAAGAAAATTTTGTTCCTTGTATTGTTTATATACATCAGATAGGTTGGTTTTAATCCTCTACCATCTTAAATGGAATTTTGTTGGGTGATATGAATTGTATTTAGATGCTCCTCAGAAAGATCCCTCTTATTTATCAGATAATCAGTAGATGCTGAAATTTAAAGGACTGTATTGTTTTAATCTAGATACATCTCCACCATGCCTTTTCTTTACTGTTGAGTTGTAGGATACTTGATGTGCATTTTTGAAGAAAAACTTGATGAAGCTACTCTGGAGAAAGTTCAAGATTTTGAATTTGCTGTGAGTTGAAATACAGTTGAGTATCTTGTAACTGGTATGCATTTGCATAAGAAAATATAGCTATCAAACTTAGTTCTCTGATGCAGAAGGAGAAACGAAAAGGTTCTTTTATCATACAGCAAAGACACGAGAGTTGGACAATTTACTGGGAGATATCTATCATAAAATACTAGGTATGCATATAATTTAACCATGACTAGTGTGTCGTGGCAGCCTAGTGAGAGCTAAGCACAAAAACTTAAGTGAATAATTTTTAATAAATGAGACATTCAGAGTTTCATTCCGGTCTAACTTTAAGTTTTCTTTTTCTACAAATATTTTCATTCATAAAATTTATTGATACAGATATGGAGAGGGCGATTACTCGAGATTTGCTGTCACATATACTTCTATTTTCAGAACACCTACTTAAGGCTGTAAATTTTGCCGCTGAACTTGATTGGTGAGAGTCATTTTTAATATCAGTGCTCTGGCCCTGGCTCCCTTCCTTCCCTCATCTCATTCTTTGATAAGTCTCTATATATTTTATTTCCTGTAAGTATATTATTCTTACTAAGTAATATTTATATCTTCATGTGGACATTTAGCTTTTTGTCGTTGGCACTGGTTTCTCGTCAAAGCAATTATGTAAGGCCTACTTTGACTATGGATTGCTTGATTGATATACAAAATGGAAGGTGATAAACGTATGGTTTATTTGCATTAATTTATTGGCAATACTTCTAGAGGTTATTATTTACTTAGGGGTAGTAACAAGAGTTCTTTGAATTATCAGACATGTTTTGCAGGAAATGACTGTAGACACCTTTGTTCCCAATGATACAATGATTCAAAATGAGGGTAATGGAATTGTACATTTAATTGTGGAAATACTAAATTATAGTTGACTCAGTTCAGGAAAATGAAAAATCCCGTCTTTGCATACTGAATATAATTTCTAATGATTCTTTCGTTTCAGGAAGAATTAATATAATCACCGGTCCTAACTATTCAGGGAAAAGCATCTACATAAAGCAGGTCAGTAATTGTTTTATTGGTTCTAGGGAAGGGAGGGTTATTGATGTTTGTATTGAACTTAAAGTTATTCTAAGGTCACCGTTTTGCTGATTTTGTTTGGTGTCTCTTTCACAAAGCTGGCCATTAATTATGCCTCTACTGTAGAAATTCATCGCAGATCTATACATATTGAAAAATTTGTTTTCCAGGTAGCTTTAATTGTTTTCCTGTCCCACATTGGAAGTTTTGTACCAGCAGATGCTGCAACTATTGGTTTGACGGATAGGTTTGATCTAAATATTACCAACACCTTTCTCACATTCAATGTTATGCTTGTATGAAATTCGTTGTAATTATAACGACCATAGTTTTTATTAATGTTTACAGAATATTCTGCGCAATGGGAAGCAAGCTCATGAATGCCGAAAAGTCAACATTTATGATTGATCTGCATCAAGTAGGGATGATGCTAAGGTATATTCAAACTACACTCTTCAAATTCTCACTGTGCTAATTTTACCGATTTAGTTTTTAGCATTTATTTCTCTGGCTGCATGTCGTTTTTAACTCTTTTGATGTATGTGATAATCCTGAATTTGCTTCTTTTTAGTACTTGAGGCATAATTCATAGTGCTCCAGAATAAGATTATCTTATTTGCATGTGTAAAAGCATTTTTTTAAATGCACACTAAACATTACTGCAAGAGAACAATGAGAAAATCAATTGCTCTGTTTGAGAATACTACTTAGTAACTAATATGAATCATATGATTTCAGTAGATTGTATTAATAAAGACATGAGTTTATATTGTTCAATACCAAGTGACTCGGACAATTATTTAGCTATGATAACTAGTAATTATTAGTTGTCTACTTTCCGGTAATATCCAGTCTCTGAACCTGCTTAATGATTATATGGCTTCAAAGTATTTATTATTTCTCAGAACTAATGATGCTGCACCAGTCACTGTATTAAAAATATATATTCCATTTGACTTGTATGTGTTCATTTGAGAAAATTAACAGGCAGGCAACTTCAAGGTCTTTGTGCCTATTGGATGAATTTGGTAAAGGTACTCTTACAGAAGGTTAGTTTTTCATGCTTCCTCTCAAACCCAAAAAAAAAAAAAAAAATCTATAATATTGATATGAGTTTAGCAGTTGCAGTATCACCTAAATGTTCTCGATATTCTTTCAGATGGCGTCGGTCTGCTTGGTGGAACCATAAACTACTTGGTCTCACATGACGACCCTCCAAAGGTTTTAGGCTCTCTCTTCACGCCATGAGAATTTCATTATCAGTACTATTTAGTTCTTCCAAATTAATTTTTCAACACATTTCTTACATTAAGTGGGCGCCTGGTCCCTATGACAATTGAAGGTTATTTTCTCTGTGTTTTGCAATATTCTTCTGTAGGTTCTGGTGTGCACTCATTTGACTGAGCTATTCAGTGAGAGTTGTTTACCTAAAGTAAGCAAGCTTGTAGACTTGCTATACAAGTAATCCCTACTTCCATGCTTGAATTGTGTGAGACTGATGGGTATTATTCTTTTGTTCTTATTATAGTCCAAGAAGATCGAATTTTACACCATGAGTGTGCTGAGACCTGACAACTCTACAGATATCGAGGATATTGTATTTCTGTATAGGTAAACTTTCATTGCCTTTATACATTGTAGTCCTGCAAAGGAAATGTGCCACTTTGTCAGGAATGAATAAGATGCCATTCAATGGTATGCCTTTGGTGTTTTGGATCACAGGGGTCATGCTGCAAACATGCTATTTAAATATCTGTTAGCACATTTACTCTACATAACTGTGAACTTCCGTGTCCTCTGAACCCTAGGCATAGATCAAAATCTTGACAACTTGTTTCCTTGTGTGAGATAATGTGCATCAGTGGATGATTCTAGTTGCTTCAACACAGGCCCAGTAGGCATTTATAATTTCTGGGTCAAAAAAGTTTAACCATGTCTTAGCCTCAAATAATCAGATATGGCTTTATGAAGTGTTACAGTCAGTAGCAACCTCTCTGATTCCACCCTCGTGCATATGTTCAATTTTCTCACTGCTGTTGATGAAACTTTGATATTCAAATTTTACGTTTTATTTCTTGCAGGCTAGTTCCTGGGCATGCCCTTCTAAGCTATGGTGAGTGAATACATGCATATATATGGAAAGAGGGGGGATGGGGATGGGGATGCTAAGGTTCTCACCAGTCAGCCTTTTAATAAAGCACTTGCTTGATTCAATGGCTTAAAACATGATAAGTGCCTTATTAAATTACTAACTGGAAAATGTCTTAGCATTTGTATATATGTATATAAACTTATGGATATGCATCTATGTAAGTTTGGGATGCCTTGGAATCACAGTCTGTTTACATCCTGCAGGTCTGCATTGTGCGCTACTTGCTGGTACCTCTTTGTAGCTTAAAACTTATGTTCCTGATTTCCAGAATTGGGAGAAAAGGATCTTTTGAGTTCTTGTCGCAGACACAAGCATGCACACACACACAGAAACGTGCATGTGCACACATACAGATGAATGAAATGAGTCTTTGGGTTCGCACGCATGTGTTTCCTTTCCTGGACTAAAATCTTAAGGAACTCTTGGTGGCAGCTTCAGTTTTCTAGTTGAACTGTTTGTATTGTTTACATAGGTGTCCCAGAGGAAGTTATTAAGAGAGCAGCATTTATATTGGAAGCTCTTGGAAACAATGAACACGTTGAGCGATTGTGCAATGAGAATGTATCAGCTCAGGATCAGCAATACCAGGTTTCAACCCCAAAACAGAATCTCAGATTGAGATATGAAACATGACATTTATAGAGTAACAACTTCATATGAAGCCAGAATTAAATTTTCCGTTCATATCCTTCAGCTGCAATTGTAGAATTTTTCTTTAATTTGTTTCTTTTTTCTTAATTTAAATGCAGAATGTGGTGGACAAGATGTTGGCATTTGATTTTCACAAAGGTGATATAGGTCTGTTTTTTCAGGGCTTATTTTCAGCTGAGTCCTAAACAAGCACTAAAGGTAACTTTTTTTAAGCCCCCTGTCTTGTAAGTAAGAATATGAATCTGAAATTAAGTATTTAAATAACAGTTGCTTCTAATCTTAGGAAACTTTATACTTTGCTTTGCAGAAAATTTCGCCAACATTGTGAATGCAGAAAGGTTGAAAGTTGCGTCTGGCAGGCCAGCAATACTTTGCCTTCTCCATTCAAGAGAAAGGTTGATTCGTTAGGCCAGATAGTTCTTCCATCATTTTTTCCTCTTAAGTAGATTATTAAAATTGAATTTTATTATTATTATTTTTTTAACAATCATGTGAAGCGCGATGCTGGTATATAATTGTTTAGTTTGTTTTGCACAATGTGGCACGTTAGAAGTGTATATAGCTGGGCGTACGCTCTTTTGTGATGGTTCATTTACCACATCATTCATTCTCTGTTTTTGCTGCACACGCACTTAGCGTAATTAACTTCCTAAGAACTGTATCTGTATTCTTTAAGCAAACTAAAGTTACATGTTGAATTTTCTGTTGCATCTGAAAAATCGATTGGCCCATTGAGAAGGTAAGGTAGGCGGGGGGGTCTTTCATCAGGAGTCTGCTTCCTTGAGCTTTTATGGAGCAATTAACTCCTTCACATTCGTTGGGAATGTGTATTCTGAAGGACCACCGAAAAGTGTCCACCAAGCTACCATGAGTTGCCTCTGTAGGATATAACATCAAATAACATGGAGCTAAGCTCAAGTCTATTTTGTTACCTCAAATTGTTGTTTTAGATTTGAGACCATGGAATCTACGTACCGTTGGAGCCCAGTTCTAGCCTGATGTTTTCATACCACTTGCGAATACTAGTTTACTTGATATGACAAAGGAATCGATTGACGCTTTGACAACAAAAGTAAAATAGACAACACTAGACTTTACGCATTCAATAATACTTTTTTTTTTAATGCGCTTCAATAATACTATTTGTACCATATTTATTGATTACTTTGTTGACATCTCATATATGTGAGATCTATCTGTATTAGAAATGATATAATCAATAAATGTGGCTCTCATTGATATATATAGAACTAATCTATATTAAAGAAGTGGTCAATAAATATGGTACAAATAGCATCAGTGTTGACATTTTTCACCAACTTTCATAAGTGGGACTTGTATCGATCCCACCTCATGTAAAAAGAAAGAATTGGGTTGTAAAGTAATTTGTTGGAATATATTACACGTACCAAAGAAATATTTTTTAATTTTTTGAAAGAGTACTGCTTATTGAGAATATCTATTGAAATAGTACTGTTTTATATATAAACATGACGTACCCTCTCATTCTCACAACATGCATAGACAGTCTGTAGTCACGAGTGATGATGTAAGTAATTGAATTATTTAACTTACCAAGAAAATCCGCAGCATTCTTGCCATTCCCAAACCTTCCCGTTGCTTTCTTGTTGGGAAAATCAACACCATTGTGAGGGAAATTAGCCTTGGCAAGAGAGATCTTTGGTCTCGTTTGGTTCATGGAATGAATTTGAGGGGAAATTATTTCTTATGTCATTTCTCAAGGGATGAGAAATGGAATATTCATTTCCCAAGTTTGGTAATGCTGGGAAAGTAACCGCGAGATATCATTTTATTTCATTTCCCATGTTTGTTTTGAGTAGGAATGGAAACATAGTTTGTATAATTTTTCAATTATATCCATATTAAATCAAATAAAAAAAGAAGGCATTTAATGATATATTGTAATTCTAAATTGTTAATAGGGACAAAATTGTCATGAAAAATGTGCATTTAATGTTGTCTCATTTTCCCAAACTTTCCCATGATGAGGGAAAATAAAACCCAAGTTGAGAGGAGGGCTTCACTTTCCCTTATACTTTCCTATGTGTCGGGCAACCATTTCCCATACTTGAACTTACCAAACATGGAAAAACAATTGATTTCCCATCCCTAAGTCTCATTTCCCATGAACCAAACAAGGCACTTAGATAATTGTTGTTACCCACATCGAATAACGAGTCGTCAAACGCGTAAATGACCAGAACCATCTGAAATTTTGAGAGACTGATGAAGACAGAGAAGAAGAAGACGAGGTGTATATAGAGAAGTGGTATAAGCTCCCCCTAAATTTGGTATGTGATAGTTTGAGGGCAGTGAAACAAGTGGATGTTATAGAGGAGGGATATTATTTTTTTTGGGTAAAAATTAAAATAAAAAAAGCGTATGAGGAAATGGTACTTCTTTTTTTTTTTTTTCCGTGTATGAAAAAAAAAAAAAAAAAGCATTTTAGCCGTGCGGGCTCAAGCTTTAGCACTCATCTGAAAGCTCTTATCGTGTCATTGTCGTTTACAATAATATATATTTTTTAGTCTTTGAACTCACTCTTGCTTGTCTGTTCCCAAAAACAACTTTCGCTTGGATTTACTTTTGCCCATACCAAAAGTGTTTTTGGATAACTATTTTTATTTTAAAAAAAAATTTATTATAACATTGCTAGCTTATAAATGTTGGCGTGAGTCAAGGCCTTGGTAGAGCAGGAAAAATATTTTCTTATTTAATAGAGAATTCTTATTTAGGATGATTATAAGTCAACTTGTAAATAGAAGGGACATTAAATTGGAAACAGCGAATCCGCTCTTTATTCACCTTCGAAAAAAGAAGAAGACAATAAACAATTCAATATCAAATTTCCTTTCAACTATATACTGAATTCTAAACTTCAATCAATATAATTTTAATTTACACTGAAAACTTAAAATCTGAATTACTTAATTATAAGTCGACCGTTTCATCCAAAATGGACCCTTAATGATATTCAATAATTTGTACACGAATCCAACTTTAAAAGCTTTTGTGGGAAGAAAATCCCTTTTGGTTATGAAATCTAGAAAAAGAAAAAGAAAAAGAAAAAGAAAATATGCAAAAAAGCACAAAAATAAATAGAAAAGAAGAGTTGAAGTGGGGTTCCTCCTTCCATACTTCTGTTAATAAAGTAGGCCAATGATCTAAATATTGAAAACTTTGGAAAGTCAGTGACACATCCATTAATTTTTTATTTTTTTTTATTGCCGTGTGTCAATATTAACTTAGGACATAATTTAGAAAATATATATATATATATATATATGTTTGAAAATATAAATTTAATTATATTTTAAATTGATACATGTTAACTGAAATGTTGAGCTACTTGGCACCATCAAGTGACAGACAGAAGAAGCTGCCCCCACAAGATTTTCTACAGCTGGCTGCAGTCTTATCTTTTTTTCCTGTTATGTAGATTATTCAAATTGAAGATTTTTTTTTTTTTTTTTTGGTTGAAAAAATATTATGTGAAGTGAAGCCCCTGATGCTGGCATAGAATTGTTTCATTTGAAAAAAAAAACATCATTCATTCTCTGTTCTTTTTCTGCACACGCATTTAGCCTAAGAACTACATGTGTATGTATTCTATAAACATGCTAAAGTTACATGTGGAATTTTCCTCGAGCTTTTATGGAGCAATTAACTTCTTCACATTCGTTGGGAATGTGTATTGTGAAGGACCATCGAAAAGTTTGTCCACCAGGATACCATGAGTTGCCTCTGTGGGATGGAATTTGTCCCAGAAGACATGGTCCGTTCTGTTGGAGCACAAAGACGAAATCGGAAGGCAAAAAGACTCGGCGTTAAGCTTTCCAAAACCACAGCATGCAGCTTCGGTTTCTGTAAATCCTGGAAAAGCGTACACAATTTGGAATTTCTTGGTCAAGTTAACTAAAATGGTTGTATGGGGAAATTGGCGAATAAGAATGCGCCGGTCGTACTTTTCAGTCTGATAACATAACATGCGAGAAAAACTGATAGAGTAGGTAAGTAAGATGTGAGTACCGTAAGAAGCTCCGTTCTGAATGATGTCCCAGAAGACACCGTACGTCTCAAAGAAGGTGTATTTTATGTGCAGTGCCGCTTCCGACTGCTGTAACATCGACTTAAGGCCGTCGTTGTAGCGGATAGACATGGAGTTTGCATCTTCGTTGCACTCTCCGTCATTTGAAATCCTTTGAGCTGGGCAGCATCCAACTGGCCCAGTTCCGACAACTACAAATTTTCGAGCACCCAAAGAACTTATTCTCTGCCAAAACAAAACAAAAACCAAAGGGAAAGTGTTGAGCATTGAAGTGCAATTGAAATTTCAATATCAGTCAAATACGGAGCTAAGCTAAAGCCTGTTTTGTTACCTCTAATTGCTGTTTTAGATTTGAGACCATGGAATCTACGTACTGGTTGGGTGTTGATTCCTTGCGGAGCTTGGATGAGTCAAAGTAGGCGAAGATGTCGTTGCTTCCAATCACAATGACAAACAGAGATTTTGACAGATGGTCCTGGGCACCGTTGGATCCCAATTCTAGCCCGATGTCTTCATACACTTGTGAATAGTAGTTTACTTGATATGACAAAGGAATTGACTGCCGCTGTGACAACAAAAGTATATGTGAACCCGTATGTATTAGAATCGAGAATTGCGAATCGCGAATTATGATAAACAAAATAACTAATAAATATAATACAAATAACATTACTCTTTTGACATTACGCACAACTTAGCTTAGTTGGGATCGGAACCAACTTTTCTAATAACATCTTTCACCAACTTTCATAAGTGGATCCTATATCGATTCCACCTCATGTAAAAAGAATGAATTGGGTTGTAAAGCAATTTGGTGGAATATTTTACACGTGCAAAAGAGATATTTGTTCAATTTTTTTATTTTATTTTGTTGTTGAAAGAGTGTGTTATATCTTTATTTATTTCAATATATATTTTCTTAGTGCTTACAAATTTTTCGTCGGAGCCATTGAAGATTCCAGCCCCTCCGGAGGCGAAGCTAACTCCGGCGACAAAGGACAAATTTTGCTTGTTGGACTTGGACACAAGTGAGAGATAGGGTGGTGATGTTGGCAACCCAACTTTCTCGGCTGCCAAACGAAAAGGAGATACATACACATTGTAAAATATATATATGAGATCTCACTTACTACAAGAAGCGTAAATCCATCTCACTTATATATATATATCATTCTCAAAACATGCATAGACAGTCTGCAGCCACGAGTGATGATGTAAGTAATTGAAATATATTGAACTTACCAAGAAAATCGGCAGAATTCTTGCCATTTCCAAACCTGCCGGTTGCTTTCTTGTTGGGAAAATCAACACCATTGTGGGGGAAATTAGCCTTGAGAAGAGAGATCTTTAGGTAATTGTTGTTACCCACATCGGCTAAAGAGTCACCAAACACGTAAATGGCCGGAACCATCTGAGCTTTTGAGAGAGTGATGAAGACAGAGAAGAAGGTGAAGAAGAAGAAGAAGAAGAAGAAGAAGATTGGAAAGCCATTGGAAGGAGCCATGGTCATATGGTGTAAGCTCCTTCTAAGTTTGGTGAGTGAGATTTGTTGTGTGATAGTTTGAGGGGAAGTGAAACAAGTGGATGTCCTCTTCTTATAGAGTAGAGATAAGTTGATGAGGGAAGGCTACATTGTTTTTTTTCGTGTATGAAAAGGAGACATTTTAGCCACGTGGGCTCTATCTCTATTCTAACACTCGTCTGAAAGCTCCTATTGTACCATTGTCATCACATATATTAATTTGTTTTTGAACTCTTATTTGTCATCATATATATATATATATATTCCCAAAATAAACTTTTGCCCATACCAAAAGTATTTTTTATAACTAATTTTTGTTTTTAATGTTAATTATAGCATTGCGAATGGCTTATATAGATTCAATAAATGTAATTTAAATTTACACTGAAAACTCAAATCCAAATTACTTGCCTATAAGTAGACCCTTTTCATCCAAAAGGGACTTAAAGATATCCAATAATTTGTACACGAATTCTAACTTTAAATGCTTTTCTGGGATCATCGGAGTAGTGAAGAAAGGGTCTTGAGTTTTAAACTAGTGATCTTATATTCGAACTTCTATGACACTCTGATTATAAGCGTGTGTGATAAACTCTCTCCCTTATAATTTATAGACTATCACTTGTACCGAAAAGAAAAGAAAAAAAACCCTTTTCGTTACGAAACCACTAAAAGGAAAAGAAAAATATAATATATAAAAAGTGAAAAATAAATAGGAGAAGAGAAGAATGACATGCCGAGTTGAAGTGGAGTTCCTTCCATACTTCTTCTGTTAGTAAAGTAGGCCAATGATCTAAACATTGAAAAGTTTGTGGAAAGTCAGTGACACATGTGCCAATATTAACTTAGGAGATAATTTAGTTTAAAAAAATGTTTAAGATAAGTTTGAATACAAGTTAACTGAAATGTTGAACTAATTGGCACCACATCAAGTGACAGAAGAAGCTGCCCCACACAAGATTTTATACAGCTGGCAGCAGTCTGATCACCGCCCAACACCCCACGCACCAAGCTTTGCTTCTTCATCCTTCTGCCCGCCCTTATTGGAACGTTCGTTTGTATTTTCCATCCATCTGATTACCCAAAAGACTACGTTGCCCAATTTTTATATGCTGCAATTTTGTATGTTTTCCGTTTTGACTTTTATAATAGATAGAGATTGTGCACCTGATTAAATATTACTATAAAACATATGTGTACATCAAAATAAATATAGAAATAATTAAGGCAGTAACTACAAAGGGTTATTCAAATACGCATGAATACAAATAAATATGTAGGGTTATTCAAATACGCATGAATACAAATAAATATGTGTGGAGGTACATTTGTGTGTTGAATATAAATAAATATACAAAAGCGCAGTAACTACAAAGAGTTATCCAAATACGGAGGTCTCCACTGATAATATTCGACGCACAAGTGTACCTCCACACATAGCCATAAAAGGCCAAAGAAATTCCAACATAAAACCACAACGTACAAAATTACAATTGCAAACTACAATGTTTAAACTCTCACAGGTAAAAAATTACAAGTAGAGACTACAAACACGCAACAAACTCAAAAAGAGTTGATGCACTTATTACAAACAAACACTAAAACACACGAAGTAAATCAAAAGCTGGAACCGAAGAGCTGAAAAACGATCCAACAAAACCAACAAAGGCATCTATGTCGTCCCCAAACAAATCAAAAGGCAGAACCCTAAATTTGCAAAAACAAAAAAACAAAAAAAACAAAAAACAAAAACAAAAAAAAAATAAAAACAAAAATAAAAACAAAAAGATAAGAGAGGGAAGGTGAGAGGATGGGCGTTTAAGAAGTGAGGGGAGATGGAGTGGGGAGAAGATGAGAGGACAAGAGAGGGAAAAGTAGGAGAGGGGGACTTGTGCATCAAAGCAGCCAAATAAAGGAAGGAAAAGAGAAGAGGAGAGGAGGAGGAACAGTGACCTCCTCCCCCGTCAAGGTCTGTGAGGATAGAGAGGAAGTGCACACAACTTATATTTTTAATAGTTTTGTAACTTTTTTTTAATGGCAAGTTTTGATAATGTAATTTCTTTTGAACTCATAGTATAAATTCATATAAATAAATAACTTTATAACTTAGAACATATTCATCTTTCTAATAATTCTTTGCGTGAAAGAAAAGAGCTACTTTGACGGTTCGAAATCCGAATCCATACAAAGACCATAGCCTTTCATAATCACAAAAGGTCATAGTTTTCTCTTTGTGATTTTGATAATCCTTTCCCTTGTTTTTTTTAATATAATTATAATATTTTTTCGTTGGTTGAGATGTCGACAAGTTTGGTGAGGTCAGAATATGACTAAGAAAAGATATAACACCGGATGCTTTGAACAAGAGTATGAGTAATTTATTTGGATAAGTGAGCATGAAATCCATTAACTTTCGCTTAGGTGTCAGTGAGATGGGCAGAGAAAGTTCCAATCCCTTTTTTTTTTTTTTTTTTTAAAGAAAAAAGAAGACAGATTGTATTTATAATTCAGGCACAAAGGTCGTCAGTTACAAGAACTAATATAAATACAGATAACCACACAAGATTATTATAAATACAGAAGCGCAATAACCACTTAACGGACGACTCCATAGGTAACATCATGCACACAAATGTACCTCCACACAAATGACCAAAGAAATTCCAACATAAAAGTTGCAAGCTTGCAAAAGCACCTCAAAAGCACAGAACTACAATTGCAAACTACAATCTTTAAACTCTCACAAGGAAAAAATTACAAATAAAAACTACGAACATGCATTAAACTCAAAAAACACACGAAGTAAATCAAGAGCTGGAACCCAAAATCTGCAAAACGACCCAACAAAACCTACAAAGGCAGCCACATGGTCTCCAAGCAAATCAAAAGCTCAAACCCTAGATATTCAAAAAATAAAAAAAATAAAAAAATAAAAAAGAGAAAGGAGAGGGAATGTGAGGGGATGGGTGGGTAAGAAGGGAAGGGAGGGGGGGTTGGGTGGGAAGGATATGAAAGGACATGAAAGGGAAAAGTAGGGAAGGAGAGGGGAGAAGGAGGAATAGTGATCTCCTCCCCCCTCAAGGTATGTGCAGCTATAGAGGTTTAACAAGGTATGAGTTAACATGTAATTAATGCTTTTTCCTTTAATTTTTGGCTTATTATCACAAAACGTCCCTAAGGTTTGCGAAACTATCATATTGCATCCTTAATGTTTTTTTTTGTCATTCGTGGTCCTCAAAGTTAGCATGCATGATCACAAATGGTCCCTGTCGTTAGGTTCCGTCAAAAACTCCGTTAGTTTGCTGACGTGGCATATATGTATATCACAAAACATCCTTGAGGTTCCCACACCTATCACAAATGGTCCTTACGAAATTTTTAAAATTTTTAAATTTAAAATTCATAAAATTTTTGTTTTCTTTTTAAAATTTTATGAATTATAATTATTTTAAAATATATATTAAATTTTAAATACATGTGACACTATATTATTGTAGATGTGGGCTTCATATATATGCCACATCAACAAACTAATGAAGTTTTAAAAAAATAATTTAAAATTCATAAAATTTAAAAATGAAAAAAAAAACTAAAGGTTTAGGGTTCATAAATGGTCCCCAAGATTAAAATCCTTCTATAAATTGTTTTTTCATTTATAAATAATTTTAAAAAGAAAACCAAAACTTTATGAATTTTAAATTTTAAAAAAAAAAAATTCGTAAGGACCATTTGTGATAAGTGTGTAAACCTCAGGGATGTTTTGTGATATATATGTATGCCACGATCAGCAAACTAATAGAGTTTTTGACAGAACCTAACGTCAGGGACCATTTGTGATTGCACATACTAACCTTGAGGACCATAAGTGACACAAAAAAACATTAAGGATGCAATCTGATAATTTCGTAAACCTTAGGGACGTTTTGTGATAATAAGCCTTAATTTTTTGTAGAGATTTTCAACTACCTACATTAGAGCATTTATCCATGCATTAAATGTCATGTTTTCATTCTCCCTTTTAAAAGCTTGTATTAGGAAAAACAACAATTGATTTCTACTTCCACCATCAATACATCCTATCCTATTGTAAATTTTCTAATCACAAAAATTATCTACTCCATTTGACTAGCCATGCAACTTATGTTTCTCCTCTAATAACAAAATTACATACCATATATTAATGAAGAATGAACTTTTTAAATATGGATAAGATACTTAATATACATGAACAACGCTATGATATAAAGTAAATCTTAAAGGAATAGTGTATGGACTGTTTATTTTTACCTCTCTCGTCACATGAGTACAAAAGAATTAATGAATAGGTCAGTTAACAAGTTTTTTTTATAATATTATTTATAGGTATGGTAGGTAAATAGGGTATATCATTACTAATTCTATGAATCGATCCAGATAGAAGAAGAAAAAACCCCAAGAAAGAATTCTCAGATGGGAATGCGACGCCACCGCAAAGCTTTAGAATGGTAGTGGAGGGCTGGCTACCAATGAAAATGGGTTGCACTACAAAATGAGTTGTTCAATTCAACCCTCACAAAATAATGAGTGAAATGTGGACTAGTCCATGTATCGGTGTCACACTCTTTGTTCCGTTTGAAATGGTTTTTCGTTTTTTTGGGTCCATTTTAATTTCAACCCATCTTTGGTTTGTGGGAACATATCTATGGTCAATGATATGGTCACATCAAAATATTTCCACACGAAATTTATTCAAACAATTATTGTAGTTGTTTTGGTTACCCTCAACAAAGTCATAGAGCATATTTTGGGTAAGTGCGACTTGCGAACCAACTATTATTAGCAATTAATTAATTTTAATAGACGGAAATATAAATAAGAGAATTCATGCATTAAGTAAATCGATTCTAATCAAAAGATTGTGAATTGAATGGTAACCTATTGAATTGAGATTTTTTTTCTATGCCTTAAGACAAATAAGGACTTCATAATTTCTCAAATACAACGTAAATGGCAATAAAGGTAAATAAAACAATGAAAGAACAAGTGAAAGTAAATAAAACATATCGATCAGAACTACAAGTTGCCACCACCTTGTATCAATTTTAGTTCAAAATAGAAGTAAGCAACGGGTGACAATCAAGTAAGAATTGGAACTGTGTAAGTGCAACGAGAATATTTTATTGTTGCAAAGTTGTGTCTTTGACTAGTAGAGTTCTTCTTTATATAGAGATTGACTTCCTTGGCGGCTAACTTTACTTGAAAATATATCGATTTATCTCGAGTGTCTTGCGCCGTCTTTAATTGCCAAATGATATAAGCCATAAATTTGGCTAATTGACCTACACAAAAATCCTCACGTGGTTGCAAACTTTCATGCCTGCGTAGGCCAAGTCAAATATTTTAATTGATTCGAACCAGCTTTTGTTTCTTAAAGAATAAGCCATATATTTGGCTAAAATTGAGATAACATGGTATGTACTTCATCTTGCAGCAATCCCCTTGTATTTGAATCAATTATCTCTTCAATTCCTCTCTTGTGCATTTATTCAAGGCCCGCAATATTGCATGAATTGCGATATTGTATGAAGATCAATTTTCTTACTAAAATTATGCTATCTTGTATCTCAAGCAAATAATTTTCAAGAACTCCTTCCAAATAAGCTAATATTAACCATATTTTGGCCATATCAAGATTATCTCAGAATATCTCCAAGAATATCTTGAGATTTCCTATATTTGTAAATTTTGAGCTCAAATAGTAGTTGTATTTAACATACACACACTATATGGAGACAAGTATTATGATAGCCAATCCCGTAACCGTTCACCTGGTCACCAAGGACTAAGGAAGAGCGTGCTCACCTCCTGTTAGATTTAATTCAACGGTAAATACTAACCAGATCTCTATAAAGAAACAACAATATTATCTTTCTTTTTCTTTTCTTTTTTTAAATTTTTTCAAAAAATCCTGCTCCAAAGTTCAATAATACCCTTTTCGTAAATTGGACTAAAGTCTTGTCGACACGTCTGTCCAACAATTTTGGACTGCACAAGAAGAAAAAGACATGAGATGGAGAGTGGTCACTAACCCATTTTGGAAGATCAGCAATAGTTACAATGCTTACAAAAACTTATACACTCGTAAGGGACAGCAGGTGTTCAGATTTTCCGTTGATCTTTTCGATGTCGATGATTTTGAACTTATGTTTACAACTGCGTTTTTTATTTTTGAAGAAAAAAAAAAGTCAGAAAATCTAAATTCGTTGACTACGACTTTCAACCAGTAAGAGTAGGTTGATCGAGACGAATTAGGGAGTCCTTTCAACTATGATGTTCGTAAAAGTCACAACACAATGGCTCCTATCGATAGAGATTCTAGACTCAACTCGTCCTAATAAGTTTAGCACTAAGTTGAGAACTTGGTATATCAACTTCATATATGAACAATGGAAGTCTTTAACATAAGGCCTAATCGATTTGAAACTTCTAGCTAGATGGTGGAATGTATATATATTTCTTTTAGTTCTGATTGCTATTTAATTGAAAAAGTGGCAATTTTAATTAGGCTACAACATAAGTAACTGTGGGAGCATATATTTTCGTATCCAATCAGTACACGCCACGTAGAAAAAAAGATTATCTCTTAAATTAATTAATTAAACCAGTTTATCTGACTAATTAATTAATTCAGATATTATTCTAATAAAGAGAAGATAATATCATTTAATTCATATATTATCTTCTTAAGAGATAATATCATTAATTCGGATATTATCAAGTCTGACTCGATCCCTACGAAACCCTAGTCCTGAAGCTCCTATAAATAGACGACCTCATTCATCATTCAAGGTACATCTAAACATACCCCTTATACCCGAGAAAAATACCCAAAGCTCTCTCTCTCCCTCTCCACTCTCCATATTTTCTCCACACGGCTCCAGCCACCCGGTTTACACCCTACATACAACTTCGTACCCTTTGCTTAGCTATTGTTTTCCTACAAACACTTGAACTAACTTAGGCATCGGAGGGCCTTTGGCCAACACCCCCAGGTGTGGTCTATTTACTCCAATCTTTTTTACAGGAATCGAGAAAGAGAGAGAAGAAAGATCGTAGGTTGAAGGATCTAGAAGCGAATATTCTCCCGCGAGATTATTTGCACAAACAGTAACTACATCCATCGGCTATCACTTAAACTTAGAGGTGTCAAATAGACTGGGATGGCCCGATACGCATACGGTACGAACACGGTCCATTTAAGTAAGGCCTGGCACGGTAAGATCCGTGACGGACTGGGACAAGGTAATTTGGTCTAATAGGCTAAGCCGGCCTGAAATCCATTGAGCCGACCCGTTTAAAACCCATTTATTAAATTATACTTGTTTTAGAGAAAAATAATACATAATATTATTACATTTATATTTTAAATTCAAGTCTTTTTCTTTTTCTTTAATAATATATATTAAAATTTAATGTTATCTTTATATGTAAAATAATAATTTTGTTTTTCAAGTTTCAATTTTTAAAAGCCAAACAATAATCTAGCCATTTTCTATTCAAATATATTTAAAATAAAGTTATTGACCACTTTTTCTTAACAAATAATAAATATTATTAGTAACAGTCCCGATTTCTTGGACCACAGGAGTCCAAGAGATTGTGGTCACCCACCGTTGGATATTAATCCAATGGTTCAAAAAAGTTTTTAAAAATGAGTGCAATAGTGAGTGAACCGTTGAATTTACATCCAACGGTAAGTGACCACAAATCTCTTGGACCCCTGTAGTCCAAGAGATTAGTATACATAATTATAAAAAAGATTTAAATTGAAGTAGTAAAAAAATTACAGAAAAAATGCATTACATAAGTCAAATTTGGCGTGGGCTCATATCGCTTTGGGCAGTGGACTCGGGCCGAAATTAATGGTTTTCCTGAATAGACAGGCCCATTTATTAAATGGGCCAACTCTAAACGGCCCAGCACGGCCCCTTTGACACCCTACTCTCACTAAAAACAAAATTCAAAGAGAAAATTTATGATTTGTAAATGATTTTTTTTTGCCAAAGTAAATAATTTATTTTCATGATAATAATAATAGTGTCCAAATGAGCACACCAAATCACACAAAAATGAGGTCCAATACATCTTCCATGATGACAGTTCCGATAACCTAAGGTCCTAAAAATGAGGTCCTGTAAGGTCTTATTTAATAACGACCTTTAGATTAATCTAATGACATTCATAATCAATAATCGTATCCCTCCCTCATACCCATTGTCCTACTCAAACATGCTTTTGTTTTGTTTATAAAAATAAAAAAAAAAGGAAAGAAAAAAGAAGGGATATAAGCTTCTTCGTCTTCTACCTTCACTGTAAGAACCCAAAACAAAATATCTAAAAAGAAAGAAAATATCTAAAAAGTAAGGAAAATATCTTTTAGCGAAAAGACAATTTTGCCCTTGTATTATTTAATGGGGGAAAATTTGACTTTTTAATCGAGAAAGAATTTGGAAATTCCGCTTGCGCCATTGCGTAGAGCACGGCAAAAGGAGTCCGTAGACACGGAGTGTGCCCGAATCGGAGTTGTAACGAAAGAGTTATGGTCAAAAGAGTCTCAGTGGCATAACCGTAAATATTTTGAAGTTGCATCTATATAAACCCAGCAGCTCTTTCTCTCTCTGCGCGAATCGGGCCGCCGCCTTCCAGAGGCTGCTGGTGCCGCCTCCGAGCACCAATGGCCGCGGGACCGGTGGCGTTGGAACCGCCATCGAGTCCCCTACCTTTTCCAACCGATCTCCACCCTTGGGCCGTCCGGAGCTGATCGGAAAACCATGTTTTTCGACGGATGTTCGTTCGAATCCACCCGAACTTCCAGCTCGATTTTCTCCTTCAATTCTCCACCAAATCGATCGAGTAAGGCATCAGGAGCCCGACAGGATTGCAAAAGAGACCTTCGAAGGGTCAAAGTAGCTCGGACCATCTGTGAGTGGACTTTCTTTCATGAATTATTTTATATAAATGAGTTATATAGAGGTTTTCCATAAATAAGATTTTATAAGTAATTTTATATTGATTTTATATAAAAGAGTTTTATAAACGAGTTTACTTGACTAAATTCCTTATTTGATCTTGAGTAAGCTTTATTGTGTTTCCGAGCATGAGTAGTACAGAATTAGTTCTATAAGTTGTGTGCTGCTTACTTTTACATGCTTAAGAGTTATAGAAAACAGATTTTGAGGTTTATGACAGAAGAAATAGCAGCACAACTTGAGATTTCAGTTGTTATTCAGATTTTTCTAAAGGATTTTATTTTAAAACCACCTCGTACCCATTTATTTTGGTGATTACCCAGAGTTGGACCGATGTCTACGGACATCCAGTCCGATTTCAGTTTATGTCAGTGCACTTGACTTTGCCTCACGAGTTTCGGGGACGCTCGGACCGTGAGTGCCAGGATTTGCGGCTCGGCAGACTTGGTGTCCCGAGACCTGCCAGGATTGCGGCTCGGCTGACTCTGTGTCCCCGAGACCTGCCAGGATTGCGGATCAGGCTGACTACGGTCCCCTGCATCCTGCCAGAGCGACTCGAGCTGATTTAGTGTCATCGAGGAATCTGCCGGCAGGACAGGCTGATCATAGTCCCCTGATTTCGCCAATTTGCGGCTCGGGTAGCCTGCGTGACGCCCGAGACCTGCCAGGGAATTGACGGATAAGACAGGGGTACAATTAGGTGGTAATTTTAAAGAATTTTAAGCTCTTTTATATAGTTATGACTTTCAGCTATTTTATACTAGCTTCTCTGATTTTTCAGGCCTTTATACATTTATATAGTTTTGTTCAGTTATACAAGGTTTGAGTACAGTGCTTTTATACAAGCTTTGATTTCAGTACTTTTAAATAAAATTTATCGAGCTTGAATATAATTTACATAGAATGCTTTGAGTTTAGTATGCTTTAAATGGAGAATACGTATTCAGTTTTATCTAACTATTTTTATAGTGGGGGTTATTATGATTGATAAACTGTTTTCAAGAATTCTTATGTTTGGTCCACTCACATCTTCAAACTGTTTTCACCCCCAGGCCGTAGAAGTACACGGGATCCACTACCGGGCCAATTATAGCTTCCGCACCAAGGTAGAGTTTGTAGAAAATCTTTGAAACCGTGAAAACTTTAAAGTATGCTCTGATATTTAGTTGAAGTTGAAAAACTGAAAGTGGAGATCTGTTATTTGGAAATATTCTGGCAGTTTGTGTGAATTTATTGATTGTTTAACAGGTGAAAATTTTTGGGATTGGTCAAAATACAGGGGAGATTCTGCCGAAATTTCGGCAGAAGTCGAAGAGAAATTTGAAAAGAATTTGAGACAGGAAGGGTAAAAAGGTCATTTGTGCCCGACATTAGCCAGGCGTCGAACACGCACAGGACTTGACTCGAATTTCAAAGTGAAAATTGGGTCGGGTCCTGTCATTCACTGCATCTTCTTTCTTCTCTGCGCGACCTTTTCTTGATTACGTATCCCTAGCTCGCTTTCTTCTTTCATATCTACTTCTCGATCTTCTTTGTCTCTTGGTGCGTTTAATTTGGGGTTTTTCTCTGTTCTACGTAATTTGGGAATTGGTCTTTTCTAACTCAAATGACCTCATCTTCTTCTGATGTAGGACAAATCATAGGTTAGTTACTACGAAGGAAATTTGAAAAAGGAAAAAATTTCAAAATCAGAAAATTGGGCTGCAAATATGAAAAATCATGTTTGAACATCAATTATGGCGTTAGGAAAAGAAGGAAGGCGTATCATTGGGATTTTCGGGTTGCTTGATTTCTTGAGAAGATTTATTATATTTATATTTCTAGAATAAATTATCAATCAGGCTATTATTTTCCTGATATGATTTTACTTAGGATTTTAATTATTTTCTTATTAGTTAAGTTTTATGAATATTTTGGAACTTAGGGTTTCCTATGATTTTATGGTTTCTTTGTTTTCTATTTAAGCCAACTCATGGCATTGTATTAAGCAGTTTTTATCATATTATAAATCAAATTGAGAGTTTCACTCTATTTTCTAGTGGATTCTAGTCACTGATGGATTTCAGTTTATCACTTCGAGTGTGGACATTTGTCAATCTGTAAACCCGTGCTTTTGTGCTACATCAAGTGGTATCAGAGCAGATCATCATTCAGAACAAAGATTTGTCGTCTCAATGATGAGCGGTGATGGGAGTACGCAAACCTCATCGACGATGGTTGTGGGGAAATATCAAATATTGAAGGGGAGTGCGCTGGTAGATGTTCTCGAAGCCAACCTCATCAATCCTATGTTGTAGATGTTCCATGCTTTATGGGAAGTGATTGCATTGAACTGTTTCTCGAATGGGTTGCAGATGTAGAGGAAATATTTGATACAATAGCGATTTCAGAAGAGAAGATGGTGAAAATTTTTGTGTCATGTTTAAGAGGCGATGTCACTTCTTGGTGGGATTAGATGCGAAATTCTATGAAGCAACAAGGTAAAAATCCTATTGTTTCTTGGCGTAGGATGAAGAGACTTCTTGAGGAAAAATTCTTTCCTTTTGAATATGATATATATTTGTCAATGAATGGTTACAAAATTTATCAACCCAAAATTATGAGGAGCCAAGAAAAGATGGAGGAAGAAATCAAAGAAAAAGAAATTTCAATGGAGGTTGAATTAATTGAAGATCCAGTAACCCACAAGACGGAGGGAAAAATTAAAGGAATGAATAAATCCAAATTTGAGGAGGAAATACATTTATTCAACGAGTTTGATTATCAACTGGCATATTCTAATCTTGTTTTTGGAATTAATTGTATGATTATTCCATTCAAGTATGAGCAAGTTTGGACTCAAAGAATTAAAGAGTTTATTCACACATCAAATTCTATGTCTACCCAAGTTCAATTCAAGGAGAACTCGAGGTCGAGTTCTTTACAAGTGAATGGGGCTAATGTTTGTTCCTGCAAAGGAAATTGGAAAAAGGGGGAAATTTCAAAATCAGAAAATTATGCTTCAAATATGGAAAATCATGCTTAAGCATCAATTATGGCCCTAGTAAAAGAAGGAAGTCGTATCGTTGGGATTTTCTGGTTGCTTGATTTCTTGAGAAGATCTATATTATATTTATATTTCTAGAATAAGTTATCAATGAGACTATTATTTTCCTGATATGATTTTAATTAGGATTTAAATTATTTTCTTATTAGTTAAGTTTTAGGAGTATTCTGGAACTTAGGGTTTCCTACTGTTTTAGGGTTTCTTTGTTTTCTATTTAAGCCAACGCATGACATTGTATTAAGCAGTTTTTATCATATTGTAAATCAAATCGAGAGTTTTCTCTATTTTCTGTGGATTCCAGTCGCTGATGGATTTCAATTTATCTTCGGGTTTAGACGTTTGTTGATTCCTGAATCTGTACTTTCATGCTGCATCATCTTCTACAATTTGTAATTGTAATTGACATTCTTGTGCCGCCTGTTAGAATATTTTGACATTTCAGATGAATAAGTGGAAATAATGTCTATAATTGACCCCAATTGGGGATGTTTTGTTTGGTCTGATTTCTCATTCAAAACCTCAATTTTGATCATCCCTGAAAACAATTTGAAAAAACAACTAGATCATTTTCCTATCATGTAAATGGTTGACTATGAATAAAAGCTCATTTTGGCCTGAAAGAGTACTACAATAAGTTGCTTATTTTCTACAGTTACTTTTTGGACAGTCAAAAGTGAGTTCATTGGCACCAGAAGATGCTCACATGCTTGAAAGCATGTTGCATGCACTGTTGTTGTAAGCTAATTGAATTGACTTTAATGGAAGCAAAAGATGCCCATCTAAATCACATTTTGTACTCCACTACAAGTCTAAATTTGAAAACTTGAATCAACACCCCTGTAGCCAAACTAAATATATCGGATTGAAGTCATTGTGTTTGTGCAAATATACACACAGAGAATATTCACGGATTGATTCCTCATCGTTTGATCTTTCTTCTCTCTCTTCCTCGATTCTTGTGAAATAAATGAGAGTAAATAGACCACACCTGGGGGGTGTAGGTCAAAAGCCATCTGATGCCTAAGTTAGTTCAGTTGAATCTTTGAGAAAAGATATTGCAATAGCTAAAATATATGGAGTTTTCTCTCACGAGGAGAGCGGGGTGGCCGGAGCCGTGTGTGGTGGCCCTTAGCCGTGTGAGGAGAGAGAGAGAGAGAGAGAGAGAGGGATTCGGCTATGGTTTTTGTAATTGAGAGATGAATTTAGAATTGAGTTTCGAATTACCTTGAATGTTTTGTGTGGCTATGTATTTATAGCCTCCTTGTGTGATAGGGTTTTGGGAGAATAATCCTGATTTGGTTATGATTATTCTTCCCCAAAAAGATGATAGGAATTACTCCAAGAGATTTAGTGGAGATTGGTTACTTGATTTAGGGAGATATTCCTATCTTAAATCAAAGATAACTTACCTAATTAAATAGAATTTAATTAGGGTAATTAGTTTGACCTAAGGAATATTCCTTTTCCACATGTCGTCTTCTTATTGGCCGATGAAATATATATTCCCACATGTATTGTAAAGGACCATAAAGAATATGATCCACAAAGATGCAATGAGCTGCCTCAGTAGGATGAGTTCTATCTCAGAAGAGATGGTCGCTTCTGTTGGAGAAATAAGTTGCAAATGGCAGGCAAGAAGCATCCTCATTAAGCTTCCTAAGGCCACATCAAGCAGCTTTAACCTCATCAAATCCTGAATGATAATATCATTCATTAGAGTAATTTCTTTTTTGAAAAAAGAAGTAATTGTTAAAGGAAAAGGAAAGTAAATAAAGTAAATAATTTCTCATATTTGAAGTGAGTTAATATCAAGGTAGAAGAATTTGTGGTTACACTTCAGCAAATTCACTTGATAACAAAGCAGCAGCTTGAGGATGCCAATGCGATATACAAGCAAGTGGCTGATGTGAAGCACCGACATGTCGAATTTGAGGTAGGTGACTTTGTTTGGGCTATCTTGACTAAAGATCGTTTTCTGACTGGGGAATACAACAAGTTGGCTGCAAGAAAGATTGGTCTAGTAAAGATTGTGGCTAAGATTAATACAAATGCTTAACGCCTCAAGCTTCTTAGTCATATATGTGATGCCGATGTGTTCAATGTCAAACATCTCTTTCCTTACCATGGTGATAGTTCTAACGAGGAAGATTTGAATTCAGGGACGAATTCTTCTCAACTCGGGGAGGATGATGCAGCACACATCGCTCATAATTTTATGTTTCAGTTTGATAGGCGTAAGATGCGTAATTAACGTTCTAGGAAATATGTTTTAGGCAAATATTTTTGTTTTCCTATTTCAATTAGACTTTGGAGTTTGGTTTAGGAAGTAAGTGTGTTTTCCTATTTTAGCTAGGGCTTGGAGTTTGGTTTGTTTTCCCCAAGTATAAAAGCTATCTTATAGCTAATTGGAAGAGAGTTTTTGATCTTGAATATTAAACTTAGAGAATTCTCTCTATTTTCCTTTCAACTTGGTAGTCCACTAGAATCAACAAGGCATAGAACCCCTTTGTTCTTGGTTATCTAGAGAATCAACAAGGATTGAAGGTTTATTATTTTCTTTTGTAATTTTCATCATTCTTGCTATCATGCGATGCGTCAGAAACAATATCAAAACAAGTATAGAATTTAATTTGCACCGGCCATGATCAATTGTTGGTATAATCAAGTCGGCATTCTATCATCTACCTTTTTTATTATTATTATTAATTTTTTTTTAAGAAGATGAGAGAGGATCCAAACTTGCATGCTACCTCTTCCAACATTAAGAAAATAAAGAAAGTTAGAAAATCTAAATTTGTTGATGACGACGTTCAACCAGTAGGAGGTAGGTCACATCATCGAGACGAATTACATAGTCCTTTCAACTATGATGTTCGTAAAAGCCACAATGGCTCCTATCTATAGATATTCTAGACTCAACTCGTCCTAAGCTTAGCACTCAAGTTGAGAACTTAGTATATCAACTGCATATAAGAACAATAGAAGTCTAACATAAGTCCTGATCCATTTGAAACTTCTAGCTAGATGGTGGAATGCATATATGTTTCTTTAAGTTCTGACTGCTATTTAGTTGATAAAGTAACTACATCCATCCATCCATCCCTTAACCAAATAAATAACGAGAGAGATCGACACATGTTTGTAATATACGTACGTACAATGAGTGATACGAAATAATTACTTCGCATGTATAATCATGCTTAATACATGTCAATGAGATTAAACGGCAACTAGCTTTTGCACGTTTATTGGGAAGGTGTATTGTAAAGGACCATAAAGAATACGATCCACAAAGATGCGATGAGCTGCCTCAGTAGGATGAGTTCTATCCCAGAAAAGATGGTCGCTTCTGTTGGAGCAATAAGTTGCAAATGGCAGGCAAGGAGCATCCGCATTAAGCTTCCCGAGGCCACAGCAAGCAGCTTTAACCTCAGCAAATCCTGAATTATAATATTAGTGATTGCATTAAGATAATTTCTTTTTGAAAAGAGAAGTAATTGTTAAAGGAAAAGGAAACTAAACAAAGTAAACTGAAAGGGAGATTCTATGTGGAAAGCATAAAGAGCTTCCAAAATCCAAAAAATAAAAAAAGATGAGAAAAACCCACTTAGCAATATACATTACTATAGACACTGCAATTCTACTAGGTGCATTTTCAAAAGTTCTAATCAAGTTGCATCAATATAATGCTATATATTTTAAGAATTAACCAACATGAATAAAATCTGTCCAAAAGAAAAAACGTACATTACTAAATCGATTCCAAGAAAGTTGAGAAGAGAGACAAACTTATGCAAGTGCATGGCACGTGTGACGTGACGGTATCTTACTAGTTAGAAATAAATGAAGTTCTGAATTGAACTAAACAAATTTATGCTACCTCAGTTGAGATCCAAAGTTTCAATTTGAATCATTAATCGTATGACGAATTCTTAGTTGACTATACAAATGAAGATACTACATGTCTAACAAGAAGTTGTGCATGGTATTACCATAAGCTGCTGGTTTCTGTATGAAGTTGTGCATGACGCTGTAGCCATCAAAGTAGGAGTAGTTTATGCCTTTGAGCTCTGATTTCAAATTCTTCAACATTGACACAAGAACTCCATTGTACTTAGCAGCCATTTGATTCACATCTGCATTGCATTCTTTATTTGTTTGCTCATTCCTTTCATATGGGGTGCATCCCACAAGCGCAACCCCAACAATCACAAATTTTCGACCCCCATAATCATATAAGCGCTGCCGAAACATAATTAATTTTCAGAAATATGATTATAAAAATTATTAATACTTTGATTTGTTACCTTCACTTGCTGTTTTAGTGCGGCAGCCATGGAGTTGACATACTGCTGGGGTGAGGTCCTGTTATTAATGGAGGAGCCAAAGTAAGTGTAGATGTCATTGCTTCCAATGACAATGGTGAAGAGAGATTTTGACAGATGAGTTTGTGCTTTTGAGGCTCCTAGCTTTTGCACAACCTCTTTCTGCACTGCCAAATAGTAGTCTACTTGTTCTCCAAAAGATATTGACTGGGGCTGAGACAATGAAATAAACAGAGAAAAAATCAACATTAATGTAGCTAGATGTGGTGATATTTACTGGGGATATGAAGGTTTTCACTTACATGTTGTTGATTTGTGTCCTTGAAGATTTTGGCAGCTCCAGAGGCAAAGTTAACACCATTTAGGAAAAGGGTAATGTTGTTGGATTTAGATGCCATAGAGAGATATGGTGGTATGGCTGGTAAGCCCATTATCTCAGCTGCCAAAAACTCAAAAAGAAAAAGAAAAAGAAAAAGAAAAAATGAGTTATATTATGATAATCAAGCATACTTAATAATTTATTACTAACTAGATGATCATAATTTATAAGCCAAATCCTGCAAATGTTTAATATCTTGTTATGACTCATAACAAGGTTTTATAGAACTAATTAGGATGCTAATTTTAGTTCTGCACCAACTTCTGTACCTTAATTAGCAATCAATTACTAATTGTTTTTGCTGCACCTAAGCAGGCAGAGAGTGCACAGAAGCATTTATTTATGACCCAACTGCCAATTTGAAGGGCCTCCTGGACTTTTGGATGCCATTTTATTAGTCAGTGACCCGGTCTTAAAGTGTCCACTCAATCAGGAACAGGAGGAGGAACTGTGATCAAAATTTGATTGGGATATTGGGCCCCAGTATTCATTGGATCTGATGGTTAACTAAGTAGTTGGACCACATTATGTTTGTGGCACTTGAAGACCTCTGTTCCTTCTATTGAAAAAAAAAAAAAAAGACAATAAAGAAGAAGAAAATCTCTGTTGTCCAATGGTTAAATTGAACTTCCTATGGTCTAGTAGTAAGTCTCAAATTGCCAGAGGTTAAAACTTGGGGTATGTCTTTGTAACCCAACTCACAACAACATCAATAATTAAGGAAGATATATAGAACTATATATAGCATGTTATGTTTTGGTTAAGTTGGAATATTTGGGATTTGGCAAGGTTAAAAACTTATATTTTCCTACTACAAACAAACTTACCAAAATTTACTTAGGGCAGATAGACCTAGTCAAATGTCACAAGTCACAAGTCACAACAAAGATGGTTACTTACCAAGAAGATCTGCAGCATTCTTGCCGTTACAAAATCTCCCAGTTGGTGTTTTGGTAGGAAAGTCGATCCCATTGTGAGGAAAATTTGCTTTGGCAAATGAAAACTGGAGGTAGTTGTTGTTGCCCACATCTACTAAGGAGTCTCCAAAAACATACATGGCTGGAACCACCCGAGCCTCTGCAACTCTCAGTGTGAAGCCTCTGAATGTGGAGAAAAAGAAGAAGGAGAACAAACGCAGAAGAAGAAGAAAGAAATTGCTAGCCATTGTAGCCACAACTTGAAGGAGCTATCTGCTCCCACTCCCATGTAGTTTACAGACTTAAATGTGTGAGGCGGTGAGGAGTTTGGTTCACAATTAAAGACCACAAGTTAGTGAGGTGTAAATGTTTGTGTACGGAAAGTCAATGTTATTGATGATAGACTTGTCATTTGGGGTCCACTCTCAGATAATATAGGCACTCCATCATACTAGCTTGCATATGAAGTTGTCGGGATTTTGTAGTCTCTTTCAATTAGAGTCTAAACAACTCATCAAATGGCATCCCATATTTCCATTTGTGATGTTATTGCTTTGATTTAGAGTTTGCTTTTGCATTGTTTGAGCAGTTGTTAACTCGAAATCAAATTCTGAAAGATTTCGTTGAAATGTTGAATCCACCAGTGTCACCTCATCATATGCGATAGAGCCTTTCGGGCCAAGACCCGGGCATAGATTCTTAGCTAGGGAGGCAAGTTTGCCAGTGACAACAATGCCAAAGCTCATGGGGGTGTATTTGTATTTGGCGGAGTAGGTGAACGTACTCGTGAAGTAAACTATATTGTGTTTTAAAACTAAAGCTCCCATAAGTTTATTAGGTTAAAACCATTTTTAAGTTGTTTTTTTAACAATAATAAAAAATTCAAGTGATTTAGTATAAATTACAAGGGAAAAGGGATTTCTCACATCCACACTACCGACGTGCTATGAGAATTCAAACATGAGACCACTACCAAGTATCTACTAGACAATTGTAATTTAATTCCTATGGTATTAGTATTCTTGATGGTACCTTCTTTATTGGTAAAGCATTTGATTTATGATAAGCTATTTAATGGGTATTCGACCTCAACTTTCTCCTATATGGAGATTGAAGGAGATTATATAAGCTACTTATCCAAATGATTGAGAGGAAAAACAGTATTCCTTGGAAGATGATTTCTATCATACATACGAGATATTTGACATTTTCTTTCTCAATTATCTTGATACACTTTATATCATATTTATCGAGAAGCTAATATGATATCAGATAATTTAGTACATAACTTATGACCATTTTTGTATTTGGTTTTGTAATCCTTCCCTGTTTGTTTTTGAAGTATATAGTTAAAAATAGGATCTGCAGAGGAACGTCATTTTAATTGTACTTTGTTATTTTAAAAAATGCATTTACTTTTTTCTTCTCTTTGGAGGCAAGAGAGTGTATTCTTTTTGTTAGGAAAAAGTAGCATTTCAGTGATAGAGATTTGTGATATGACACTTTGTTATAGCACTTCAATCAGGCTTCGACATGATCCGATCTCAGATAATGATAGATGTATTAGCAATCAATACTTAATTACTTCCATTATCAATCCCAACTGCATAATTGGAGCTAACCATAATTGTCCAAACTAAACGGACAATGCATTGCCATCTGGACGGTGGCAGGTTAGGGCAACCCAAAGCACATTTGTTTGACTATTATTTTCAGCAGGACATATTTGACTGAAAACTCCCAGAAAAAATATCCACAAATAATTTTTGATTTTGTAATTAAACCTGAAGCAGGTTCTTCACATTGATTGGAAATGTGTATTGTGAAGAACCATGAACCATGTAATCCACAATGATGCCATGAACTTCCTCTGAAGGATGTACTCTTTCCCAGAAGATGTGGTAATAACTTCTGTTCTCACAATAGGTTGAAATTGGCACACAAGGAGCATCTGCGTACGTTCAGACGCCCAAGCCCACAACAAGCTTCTTTAACCTCATTAAATCCTGAAAATATATATAGTAAACTTTGATTTAATCATATCATTGAACTATATCTAAGTAGAAGAAGAAGAAGAAAAATTAATGATACTTTCTTGGGATTATGTTAAAGGGAAAAGATTTGGAAAATGAAACCAAAAAAAAAAAAAAAAGATTTTTTGAACTACTTAATTAAGGATAGTATGCACTTGTCTATAAAGGTAAGGAAATATACTAGAGAGAGATCAAATTTACGTATTATATTGTGTACTACCTTCTCTCTAATACATGTCGGTTCTATCTTTATTAAAGAGGTGGTGCAATAATGTGATCTTCCTAATAATTTATGTAAGCTTTCGTATAAAATGAGCCTCTAAAGTGAAATAATTCTAAATTATGCAAATTTGCGAACCAAACCGAAGCCTTTTGATGTATAGCACTAGAGCTTATTTTGTTGGCTTGGAAATCGGGTTTGGTTTTTGACATAATTCTTTGATTTCTAAACCATAGCATATATTTGGTCTGCAAATTTGCAAAACTTTGGTTTTGTTTTTTTTGGTAATCAATCGTGAGAGGAAATAAAAAAGAGAGAATACCATTAAACTAGGAGTTAGTTATATGTATCGTAGTTAATGATTTCTAAGAATTCTAAGAAGGGGGAAAAGATTATTATGGTGTACCATAATTGGCCGGTTTCGAAACGAGGCTCTGCATGACACTGTGGCCGTCAAACTTCAAAGTAGGAGTATTGTATGTCTTTCAACTCTGATTTGATATTCTTGAGCACTGATCCAAGAGCTGCGTTAATACTTAGCCAACAAGTGATTCATTTCTATATTGCATTCTTCATGTTTGTCATCTACCCTCACAAATGGGATGCATCCAATTGGCCCAACCCCAACAACACAAACTTACGAGCATTATAACTGTACAAAAAAGCTGTAACAATTTTCATAGAAAATAAAGAAAATAAGACTAATTTATATGAAGTTTAACGAGGCTAATGTAAACTTGTAACTAAGCAACAATCCAAATTGGCTTTATTTTGCCAAACAGAGTAGTCTAGTCCAGTTAAAAAAGGTCATAACTTGCAGACTAATAGTTTTAGGTTCGAACTCTCATGGGCATGTAGTAGTGGTTCGAACTAACATATCTCTTGTACTAAAAAAGAAAAGGCTTTGTTTTTAATTAATTGGATTCTACCACAAATTTAATTTGTTACCTTGATTAGTCCTTGTAGTGTCTTGGCCATCAAGTTGGCATGCTCCGTTGAGGGGATTTTATGAGTTCTATTAAGAGCAAAGTAGTTAAAGAGGTCATTGCTTCCAATCACAAAGGCGAAGATGGATTTTGAGAGGAGCTTATGGACTGCAGATGAGGATCCTAGCTTTTTCGTCAGTTCTTGATGCACTTCTGCGAAGTTAGTCTACTTGATTTGTCAAAGGTATTGACTGGCTCTGGATTAAGCATTATAGGATACAGAAAACGAAAGGGGTTTAATTGGAAAAGGTAAAAAGTGAGCATACTTATTAATGGGAGAATAAAAAAACTTGAATATTAGCGAGAGAATAGAAAACTGTTATTGACACTCCAAAATAGTCATCATGCATTCCTCTTTAACAAAAACATAAAAGTGCAAAAAAAGTGGAAGATAACTATTTGAAGATGGTTATGAGCATTTATCCTTACTCCTGAGATCTAGGTTCGATTCTCCTCCCACACCCATGTTTTTTTTTTTTTTTTTTTAAATTTTTTAAAAAGAAGTACAAGAAGTAGAAGATAACTATTTTAAAGTGCTAATAACAATTCCAACAAGAAAAAAGAATTTATAATATATAATATAAAGCATTGTCACTATCCGATCGCCAAAATAATATTTCAAAATATGTATAGACAGTTGTAAATTATGAATTCTTTCAAGTTTTGATGCTTTTTTATTTGATATGTATATCAGATGGAAGGTATTTCATAAGGAAATACGCCTTTGAAGTCGCTGAGGAACACTTGAACTGTAAAGCATCAACAATTACTTATTTATTTGTTTATTTGTTTAGTTCTTCGGTTTGAGAAAAGTAATAACACTATTGCGATGACTTGTTTACCACCCAAAAAAAAAAAAAAAAGGAGTGATAGTTAAAAGTGATAAGAGTAGTCTTGAACTCTTGATAGTCCCATAGATTGATGCCTAACCACCTCCAAATAGTCAGAACTCAATATTGGATGCTTTCAAAGTTATGTGATTTCACTTTGAAGACTTTCAGAAATTTTGCCACTAGCTTTCACAAACTAATAAGTTTCTTCTTTCTCTATGTATAAACAAAGAAAGTTATGTACGACATAAATACGCACGATAAGTTAGCGGGTCAAATTTGATTTTAGGAGAATTTCCTAAAACGTGACAAATTGCCATTTCTACCCATGTCCCCTACAACTTACAAAGGCTTTTGATAAAGTACGTTGGCCGCAACTTCGTTGAACAAATTGATGAATAGGTAGAAGGACTACTTCTAATGAAAACGACCATCGTTTTTATTCAGCAAAACATGCAGCAGAGATCGACGTGATGATTGATCTCACACCATATTAACATTACAGGGTTATATTACAAACACCATAAACACCACAACCTCAAGATAACTGCCTAACTCTGCCTAAGACTTAACACCAACAGTTCCCTGCACTGGTGCTTTCCGGTAATAGGGTATCAGGTGCGGATGCATCAAGTTCTCAGCGGAGGGCATTCACAAAAGCCAATAATGTCGCAACATCCCTCTTCTCTGATGGATACTTGATGGGATTTGATGAGTGCTTAGGGTAAAACAATATTGTTGGAAAACTCCCTAACTGCAGCTCTTGTTGTGCATATGCTTTATGTTCCCCATCAGCCCTGAACTTACCCACCTTCACTCCTGTCCCTGCTAGATTCCCTGCTAACTCAATATATGATCCTTCCATTGCCTGCAAATATTTCCGGGGAAAAAGAAAAATTCAAGTGAGACACAGTTGAAAACTCAGCACATTTTGTGCAATCCACACACTATATATGCATGGCAATATCACAAGTAGTATTTACCTGGCAGAATCGGCACCAGGGTGCATAAAGCACAACAAGCCAAGGTTCACTTCGGTTTTCCAATCTAGTCAGGTTCTCTATCCCAGTCCTGCTCAAGGAAACCAAGTTCTTGCTGTTAAAGATATCTGGGACATTTGCACTCCCATTTGTTGCTGAAATCTCATTTCCATTGCCATTGAGGTGTAGCGCCTCATCTTTCTTTATGTTTCCTTTATGGAGGCCGCACTCCTTTGCCTCAGCATCCTCCCACCACCATCTTCCTTCCCTTTCATGCTGCCCTGGTAGAACTGGCCTTGTGCATGGCTCACATCCAATTGAAATGTAACCTTGTGAGTGCAAAGGATTGACAGGAACATTCATGACTTGGAGGAAGTTCCATATGTCAGGGCCTTCTACGTTGGCAACAGGATTCCATTTTACCAAGCTGCCAATTCCACCATCGATTCCTTCAAACGATGGGTCCACCTGGACAATCGGAATCTCAGCCCTTGTGCCAGGAGACTGATCTTTTCTCTGCCCAGTGATCCAGGCACGGAGACCTTTAAGGGCCCGCCTTAAAGGCCTAACCTTCCTTACTCTGCAGCACTCCTGGTGGCCGTCTTCATAGAATGAGAATAATCCTTTGCTTCGCACCAGTCCTTGAACTTCAACAGCATCAGGGAACATGTATTCAATGTGAATGCCATAGTGCTTCTCAACAGTTTCAAAAAACTGGTACGTCTCTGGATTTAACCTCCCAGTATCCAGGCTAAATACCCTGAAGGGCCGACCAGTTAGTTTGGCATACTCGATCAAGGCAATGTCCTCAGCTCCACTGCACAAATGAACATTAGCTAAATTTAAGTTTTGCTCTTCATTAGTTACAAACATTTGAAGAGGAAGGATTTGAAACATGGATCTCCTTCTCCTCGTTGAAGGAGATGTGGCTACCAACTAGACTATGTCTCAGCCACGTGTGCTGATGTTCCACATAAACTCTTTAGACTGGAATAAGAAAACAAATTAGTACTATAAAATGGTGATTATACCTGAAGGCAATTGCAATATCATTTCCAAATTTGACAAGAGCCTTCTCCATAATTTCAAGAGGGGAAGCGTTTTCCATCTCTTTGGCCAAATTTTCATAATCTTCTGCTACGTTGTTCTTGTCAACCTCTGCAGCAGCCACTTTTGCAGCAAGTGGAACAACTGATTTGCTCCTGTGCGTTTCTGCAGAAATGGGTTTTAGCAACGATGGTATCTGGCAAGAGGGCCCGGCTGTCGATGTGAACGAGAATTGATCCGATTGACTCACAGAAGATGTCCATGGAGCTAATGGGATTCAAACAATAAGCAAAGAACACATGAGATCCCATTCAATGAAACAAATTAAAGAACAGAGAATGAAAATACCCAAAACCTTAATTCAAATTTTAATTTGTATCTAAGAAACGAATTACTAGCGTTTTTGTTACATCATCGTCATGGGCTGCAGGAAATGGGTCATATATCAAAATCAAAATTTTAACATAAATAATCATCATTTCGTATCACATTTTATATTTACACCCAAGAAATACTACGTTTATTTATTAATAAACACCAACTAAATTAACTTAATTCCACTCAACAATAAATACATGAATTCCTTATCAAATAAATAAATAAATACATTAATAATAAAAAATTCAACAAGAAAAATTGCGAAATTGAGAACAGGGAGAGAGGGTTAGAGTGTACCTTTGGGCTCGTGCGAAGAGAACGAAGCGCGAAGCAGAGAAGAGGGAGAAGGAGACGAAGCTGTGAAAGCCATAAGAGAGAGAGAGAGAGGAGAGCGATGGCGTGGAGAGCAGAAAGAAAAGCAATAAAATGGGTTCTGTCGACGAATGTTGGTTCATTGAATCTGGACGCTATTTCGTTCAACACCTCTCTACTTTGTTATTCCACGTGGCTTGTTTATTGGATGGTGTTGTTCGAGTCATCAAAGTGGGATCCTCAAATTATGGTGCCACTTCAAGATGTCAAAAGGTAAAGGGGGTTGTGTTAAAAGTGAGGGGCAATTAAGAGGGCCCTGCAAGGAATACAGAGAGAGATTATCAAAAGGGAAAGGGGGTTGCGAGCAATACAGAGGTAGAGAGACAGAGAGAGAAATGGTGAATAGTGGATGTTACGTCTGCTTGGTTGTGGGGCGGCTTTGGGGTGGTACAAGTGGGGCCACTACACAGGGTTTCTGATTCTTAAGGTCCTTTGAAAAAAAGATTCTTTATATTATATTATATATATATATACATTAATATTATATGAATTATATATATAGTATAGTGTCTAGATATTTGCACAACAGTATGTTTAGGGGAGTTGGTTGGAGCGCCTTTTTAAAAACAAGTAACGTGGAAGCTTAACTACATCAAAGGAGGAGTATATATATATATCCCCCAAATGTTCTTAAAAATAAAATAAAAAAGGTTTTCTTCTCCAAGAAAAGTACTTTCTTCATTCAAAACAAAACTAAAAAAACTTCATGGCTTTTTCTTTCTCTTAAACTCTGATTTTTTGGTTCATTATTGTTCATCAATTTCTCTTTGGTTCTTTTTTCAATCCTTTGACTATTTATGTTATTCTTTCAATTTCAGGAATTTGAACACCAAAAAGAGAAAACTCTAATTCCTGAATTCATAAAGACTACTCAAAATCAAATAGTCAGATTCAAATCTCAATTCAAATTCAGGTATGTATATAAATTTCAATCTATTCTACTCTTGTGGAAAAGCAAAAGATTTTTTGGAATCATACAACGTATTTATACATTGTTTGCTAATTCTACAAAGCGGTGGAAGATATTGAAAGATAATGTTAAACACTTAACTCTGAAATCATTGTCAGTTACACGTTGGGAAAGTTGTATTGAAAGTGTAAGAGCAATAAGATTCCAAGATGCAGATTTAAGAGAAGCTTTACTTCAGCTAGTAGAAAGTGACAGTGACTAAAAAATAACAAGTGAAGCTAATTCTTTGGCAACATATGAACTTGGAAATTTTGAGTTCTTATTGGGGATGGTTATTTGGTATGATATATTAGGTGCTATCAATGTAGTTAGCAAAAACTTACAATCTGAAGACATGCTTATTGATGTTTCTATTGATAAAGTGAAAGGGTTGATTACTTTTTTTGAAAAGTATAGAGAAAATGGGTTTACAAAAGCTATGTGTACTGCTAAAGAAATTGCTACTGACATGGGAATTGACCTGGTATTTCCTGAGAAGCGAAAATTTCGCAGAAAAAAACATTTTGATGAGAATACTTGTGAGCCATCCTAATCAATTCCTGAATCAGCTAAAGAAAAGTTTAGAATTGATTATTTCTTGTATTTAGTGGATTAAGCTATTGGTTCTTTACGAAGAAGGTTTCAACAATATCAAGAGTATGAGAATATTTTTGGGTTTTTGTTTACTTCAGAGAAGTTAAATTCATTGGATGATTGCGATTTGAAGAATAGTTGCAGTCATCTGGAAAGCATTTTGAAAAATGACAAGTTTTCTGATGTCGATGGGGAGGATTTATTTGTTGAGTTGAAAGTTTTACGGGAGCTTTTACCAAAAGAAAATACCACAGCTATTGCAATATTAAATTTCTTGAAAAGATTAAATTGTTTTCCAAATGCATTCATTGCATATAGAATCCTATTGACTATTCATGTTACTGTTGCATCTGCGGAAAGAAGTTTTTCAAAATTAAAATTGTTAAAATCATACTTGCGATCAACTATGTTGCAAGAAAGATTAAATGGACTAGCTTTGATTTCAATTGAAAGTGAACTTCTTGAAAAACTTGATTATGAACATTTGATTGATGATTTCTCTTCTAAAAATTCAAGAAGGTCAATTTTCAGACATTAGTATTGTACTGGCTGTGTTTTTTTTTCTTTTGGGGTAAAAGCCTCTCGTAATAGTTTTAATTCTTCAAATTAAACAGCAAATACAATGTGAATTATTTTTGGATAATCAGGTATGTTTTTGTTGTTGCTTTTGTGTTTAATGCAATATAATCTAATTTGTTAATGACATTTGTGTGCAACTACTCTTTAATTTGTGATTGCCAATTTTTTTTTTCTATTAAACACAGATTGCTTATTGGAGGCAACAAGGGACCTTATAGGGGCACAAGGAGCTTATTTTTGTACCAAACATTTAACTTTATCAAATGGAAACATTTAAATTTTTATGAATTTGATTTCTGATTGTCATTACATATTTATTGATGGTGAATTTTAGTTATAAAAAAATTATTTATGACATTAAGTTATGGCAAATTTTTATAGTATTTTTTAATTAGATTATGTGAGGCCCCAATTTAAGTTTCGCATAGGGCCCTCAAAATCTCATAGACGACCCTGTGTTGGGGTTGGTAGGGGCGGCGGGTTGCATCTCTAGTTTTTTAATTTTTAGATTATGTGATTTTTTAATCTTTTTTTTTTAAGTTTTAAATTAAAAATTTTAATATTTGAAGTTATTATATATTTTTGTTAAAGTTTGATGATGTGTCTTGTTTTAAACGATTAGATTATTAGGATGGTCAAGATTTTTCGAAATGCAGGTAAATACATAAACTTTAAATGTAGAGGCTCGGGATCCTCTTTGCTACACATAAAAAATAAAAAACTTATGTGAGTTTTTCATATAAAAATATGTAATTCAATACCCTCAAAACCATTTTTGTTTTTGTCGAACTAGAGGAGGGGGGGTTGAACCCCAAACCCCCAAACAAACAAAACAACCTAACCAAAGTTGTTGTATTGAATAGCTCACAATCGAGAGAAAATTCAACCACAGTCCCAATCTTTGATAATTTGTCATCATACAGTTGTTTTCAAATGAGTCCATTCAACAATGTAAAATATTACAATGCGTTTTGGCCTTATTTTCCTTTTGTTCCAAATCAAAGTAGTTGTATTGAATACCTCGCAATCAAGGGAAAATTGAAACACAAATGAATTATCCATGGTTCCTATATTGTTATTGGAATGGCTCTCGTTACAGTATATGTCATTTGTACTCTTTATTCTTATTGATTTAATAAAATTCTATCGCCTTATTATAAATAAATAAAAAGTTTTGTTCTTGATCCTTTTTTTTCAATCCTTTCTTGTATACGGAAAATAATTGATATTTTGTCTGATACCTAAATTTTTTTTTATATAACGCTATATACACATGCAAATACAAATTAACTAGTTTTTGTTAAGTACAGGTATAAATACAGCTGCGCCTTCAAAATTTCAGAATCAGCCCTAGTTAAAGTCGACAATACGGCCAGGAATATACATCATCATGCATGACTCAAATTAAACGGTCTCCAACAAACTTTTCAAAGAAAAGTCGGAAGGACCTTTCAACAAAAAGAAAAAGGACAGATGTTATAAAAATAAAAATAATAAATAATAATAAAAAAAAGGACAGAGAGACCAAAGAGATATAAATAGGTGACAAACACATATGTCCAACATATACAAAATTGTAATCATACAATTATATTCCAAGCTTTCCTCAGCATCGCCAAATAAAATAAATCTTTGGTAAGCTCTCGTGTTTTCAATTTTGCCAAGTGTTGTTACATAGCAACTTAATTATGAAGACTCATCCATCTTCTAATTAGAATTGTTAATCATGTGGACTTAATTACTTTTGTTACATAGCAACAACAACAAAATGTTTGCATTCATAAAAATGCGGTTTTTTTTTTGTATCTTTGAGAAGTGTACGAAAAACGAAATTTTTTTAAAAAATACGTCAGTATGTGTATAATATGCGAATTAACCAACTAGGAGTTGTGGTATTATATTTTCAGCTCTATAGTGCACTTACTAGATTAATGAATGACTAATTATTTCATTGCTAATCATATATATGAATGTTATGAATTAAATATTGTGTTAATCAGATTGGATCAAGTATGGAAGCTCGCACAGCACTTCATGAGGATGTGTTAGAATGGGTGAAAAAAGATAGTCGTCGTTTCCTGCGTGTCAATATTAAAGTTGATGATCTTGATTACACCATTAAGTATGCCTTGAACCTAGCTATATATGTGATTTGGCTAAATCTAATCGCATGCAAATTTTATTTTAGGCCTTATCTTATTTGTTTAATTTATGTATATTAATAGAGCACTTTATTTGTTCTTATAATATTGACAGGTTTTACACAGAATTTTTGGGGATGAAAGTGTTGAGTAGAAAACATTTCCCGGAAGAAAAATACTCAAATGCAGTTGTTGGGTTTGGACCTCAAGAGACTCATTTTGTGATAGGCCTCACATCCCACCGTATGTTATAATTTTTTCACTCCAAAACTTAATTATCTTAATGAAATCCTAAAAGTTAACCTTAAGAAACCCTAAAACTCTGCTTGTAAATATTCTTTGAGCTTACTTGGTAATACCATATTAGACTCTAGATATGAGTAAATAGTTCATGTCAGTTGTTTGATGTCAACTTGTGTTATTTAATTACCTGATTATTTTAAACGGTTTGGGTTTTTAATACTCTCCTTACCTGACTAACTAAGAGCATCTCCAACCGATGTGTCAAATTGCCACATGGACATGAAATGACAAAAATTGAAGGTTAAAGTTGCTCAAATCGAGTAGTCAAATCCTAGATAGGCTGGAAGAGATATGTCAAAAATAACATATCAAAATGCCTGATGTCAAATATTTTTTTAATATTTTTTTAGTCATGGACCTCACTATCATTTACTCTCTTTTAAAATTTTATGCATCATATGGCCCCATTTGCTTTTAAAAATATAATAAAATAATATGATATTTGACATTTCGGATTGAGTTAAATTTTTTCCATAGTGTCAAATTGCCATATAAGCCATCAAATTCAAATTTAACATTTTGCATTTGACATCTCCAACATCTCCATTGGAGATGCTCTAATACAACCCACACACCCCCGGTTTAGATAATAGACGCTTAATTATAAGGCTAGGAAAAATAAACACACGTGAAATATCAAACGCTATATTTTCATCTTCTTCTCCCTAGGATTCTTCTCTGCTATCTTTTCCAATGATTATTCTCTTCATTCTTCTCCAAGTATCCATCTCTCTCTCTCTCTCTCTCTCTCTCTCTCTCTCTCTCTCTCTCTCTCTCTTGGTTTTTATGTTTGAATTTTGAACACCCAAGTTTGCAGCTTTGCTTAGTGTTGAAACTCTTTCTTGCCCATTCATGTTGTTTCGATTCAAAGCTCAGCCAAACAAGTTTGGTTCTCAATCCTATTTTATTTTTTTTTAATTGGTGGGTTAGTATAATTGGCTCTCGATTCAAAGCTCAGCCAGATTCCTGATTTTTTATATATTAATTTTTTGGTCAAATCCCATATTCCAATTTTAACTTGAGGGGCTTTGCATCAATGATATGATGGGCCGGTGAAGAAGACAATGAAGGAAGCAGAGTTTCTTGTTTTAAGCAGTTGTTGGATGTATTTAATGGCTAAAATGATTTGTCAATGATTTGGCAAAAACAAATGAAAAACAATTTTGTCACATGAATCTTATCAACAAAATTCGTGTCATTTGAATTTCAATTTTCACTTAAATTATCAAAGAATTAAAAATAAATAAATATTCTAATTTGATGTTATCCGACAGAGCACCAAACACAGTACAACTTAGTCTGACTATTTATTTGGAACAACATCAAACGCCTTACAATATTATGGATAAATAGTCAGTACTCTCCAAAACAGATTAATAATATCCGATAAAAATTAGTCAATACAGTCTGACGTACCAAACAAACCCTTCTTGTTATCTTAATCCACAGACAATGAAGCGGACAAGTTAGAGCTTGGAACAACCTTCAATCATTTTGGAATCGCAACCCAAGATGTGAGTATCACTCTATTTATAATTTTGTGCCCCTGACATTTTTAAACTTTTAGAAATAGTGACCGTTAATTGGGTAACACTTTTGTTCTTGGTTTATCTTTAGATTTATAATATAGTTGAAAAAATTCGAGCCAACGGAGGAGTGATCACTCGCGAACCAGGGCCAATCGCAACTGGCGGGACTAGCATATTCGCCTTCGTGAAGGATCCCAACGGCTACACTTTCGAGCTCCTCCAGAGGCCACCAACTCCAGAACCACTTTGCCAAATATGCCTTAATGTGTTTGATATGGATCGCTCTATTGAGTTCTACAGTAAGGTATGCCTACTTTCTTATTAGAAATATTAGCTTTTATTCATAACAGATTATAATAACTTTTCTTAATTAATCTCATATTTGATCTACCCATGCAGTCCTTGGGCATGAACCTACTACTACCAAAGTTTAACGCTACTGAAGAGCAGGTAAACTTTATTTTTTTTATTTTTTATTTTTTTTAATATACAGTATAAGAATGGGGGATTCAAACTTAATTCATTTTCCAACAAAGTAAGGAGAAACGTCAAAATATTGTATGTAATGTCCAACCTTAACCCTTCATTTAGATTAAGGAATTGAAAATTACATAGAATTCTAAAATGACAGAATTTAGACTTCTATCATTTTAATTTCTGACAATTAAAAATTTCAGTGTTTGGATTTATGTATGTCGAATTTTATAAATGATATAATTTAGTAAATGGCACTATAGAAATTGTGAAATGACGCCTATTTTGGTGGAAATTAAATTCGGGAATTTGATGCCTCAATTTTCATGATTTTTTCAGCGTGTCATTTAATAAATTCAGCACTTAAGTTGCCAAACAAAAGAATTGTCAATTTCTCCTTTTAAATTCCCTACTTTTAGTGAAATTCCAAGTTATTTTCCCCCATCCAAACGGAGCGTGATAGTTATTAAAAAATACAACTGTTCCTAATTAACCTGAAACAAATCTTATATTTAATCTTTCTTTTTCTTTTTCTTTTTTTCTGCTTCATGCGGTGCAGTATACTCTAGCTATGTTGGGTTATGGATCCAATTTTACTGAGACAACTATTATCGAGTTGAAATATAATTATAACGTGACCCAGTATACCAGAGGAAACGGATATGCACAGGTGGGCAAAAATGAAATAAAATTCTCTTATCTTTTTGTTTGTGCCTTGTTCATTGATTTATATTTTCTAATCTTTTTAAATAAATAAATTGTATTTCAAGGTTGCTATTGGCACTAATGACGTGTACAAGAGCGCAGCAGCTGTTGAACTGGTTACCAAGGAACTTGGAGGGAAAATAATTCGTCCACCGGGTCCAATCCCAAAAATCAAAACCAAAATCACTGCATTCCTTGACACAGATGGCTTTCAAACGGTAAAACCTCCTTTGATTGCATAGTTCATATATATATATATACAGAAATTCTCTTATGCGGACGTCCGGACGTTATTATCGTGCAGATGCCATGTATTTTCTATTATCCCTCCCTGCTTTCCTCCTTGTTTATATATATATATATATATTTTAACACAAGCTTACAGAACCATTCTATGTTAACCTCTGTAGGTGTTGGTGGACAATCAAGACTATCTTAAAGAATTGAAGAAACAGTAACTTACAACTATAAGATCGGATTAAATTTAACCAATTATGTTTCATGGCATGCTTATTAGGTTATCCTTTCTACAGATGTATTTTTTAATAAATGTTTGTCAGTTTTGCCATGTAACTGAGCAAACCTTAATTTCTGTCTGTACCTTGCAATTCATCTTTCAAATCTCCTTTCAATAACTTTTTGAAGCCATCTTCAGTGCATTCTCTGTGAGGTATGATCTTCAATTCCGAACAGAGTGCCAAAACTTCATAAGGATCCAAGTGCTTAAAAATCTCTGGGTCTCGATCGTAATCCTGACAGCATGAAATTTATATCAAAGAAAGAAATAATGAAATGAGGAAGTTGGGACGCTCTATATCAATTCAATTCAAAGGGCAGGCATCCCTCCCACAGATCTGGCCAGCGCCCCAATAACCTAAACTAACCAAGAAAACTATTTAAGAAGATGTCTTAAGAAACAAAAGAAAAGGACTGATATGCTACTCACCTTTTCTGTGACTATAACAACTGGCTTGTGCCCAAACGTGTCCTCCAGCTCTCTTAGTCTCCTCCTGATCATCTCAGTATCCTACATTTGCCACAAAATCACAAAGCTTGAGATATTACCATCTAAATCAACATTTAGCTAACCCGGGGGTTATATTCCGTTTTAATGTAGCTTTGCACGCCATATACTTGTGTTTGATCAGCAGATTGAAATTAGCTTAAATTGACGAGATTATACTAATGGCAGAGAAAAACAAGTTTTAGATCTTGTTTCTCATTTGGGGAAGGGAAAGGGTCGTGAATGTAAAGGGATAAGGGCTCTACCACGTAAGCTAGAAGCCCCACATATATTTTACATTTTACTTATGCAGTAAGCATATTAAAATATAAAGGTGTCTGCCCCATCATTTGGTTCAAAAAAAGACATTGCACATGACAAGAATCTCATGTCAAAGAAGTGGAAGATTAAGCAGTACCTTGGCCTGAAATATGTGATGATCGCTGAATTCAAGGCGATCAACATAGAATGCTCCTATCTGCAGCAAGTTCTATTCAATTTAGAGATGGAAGCACAGATAGGAGAAACAAGCTAAGTAGTAAAGAAACATGTGGTGCCCACAGAATTTGTCGCCGGACCAGAAAATGACATGTATAAAGTTTCTTAGCATCTCCAAGAAGCAAATTTGAAAATTAATTACACAGCAGATACACACAAATATGTTTACGTATGCATCTGCTTTGTATATATTTGAAAATTAATTGCACAACAGATGCACACACACAAATATATTTATATATGTATCTGCTTTCAACAAAGGAGAGGTGGCCAAGAGTATAATACCTTCTCAACTCCCTTCACAAATGCATTTGATGAACCAATGGCAGAAACACATAATACAATGCTGTTAGACAAATCCCTCAGAGGTTTTCTGGAGTTGACATTTCCCACGTCAAAGAAATAACAGGGATCCATTTTAGTGAAGAAAATAGGAAGAGATTTATTAACTTGTTGTAGCATCAAGTCAATATCTTTGAGATTTTGTTCTGAAACCTGTGAGATTCACAAGCATAAACTTTTGTGTCAATTACAGACTTCCACTGGCTAACATACACAAGGGCTGAGGCAAAATCTTTAACCCACATTTTTAACCAAAATAAAAAAAAGTAAAGATCAGTTTATATACCAAATCTGCATGATGGAGTACAACAACATCTGCCCGTCTAAGCGCATTCAAAGGCTCCCTTAACGGTCCACGTGGGATTAAGTGACAGTTGCCCCATAGTATTAATCCGTTAACCATTACAATCTCTAGATCACGCTGCAAGCTCCAGTGCTGTCTTCCACATATTTATAAAATAAAGTAAAAGAATAGCACCTCAATGAGCATGAAGGAGTGGGATCACAGATCCTCTAGGTCACCAATTGATGGAGTGGCAGACTAGCACCCAAAACACATATACAAAATTAAGAAAGAGGGAAAAAGATTGGCAGACAACAAGAAGCTCTACATTTTAAAACATCTCAACAACATGTTAAATTTTGATTCAGGCCAATTTGCCATGTCCCCTAAACTACTCTACTAATAACCACAAAATCGCCCTTTCCTTTGCTATCCCACATTAAGGATATAGAACATTGTCTAAGTTACACTCAAAGATCACATACCACTACTTGGTAAAGACTTAAATGATAGAAAGTGCATCCTAAGTCCCCAAAATGGAGGAAAAAGAGGAAAGAAATACAGGATAAAGTATACAATTATACCTGCATTCCATCATCAAGAATTACAGCACCAATTTTTTCTGAACTAAGATGACCTCCCACTTTCGGTTCAATGCAAAGTCCATCAGAGCCTTTAATCATAGAGCTAGGATCAACATAACCATATCTTTCAAAAAATCGAGCAGCCACAGCTGCCCGTTTTGCACCCACACCAATCTTTACAGGCCTTCCAAGCAAATGCCTATGAAGCATTCTGGCTTCATCCCCACCAGCATAACCCTGCCAACGGAAATATCACTTGAAATTTCATGGACACTTCAAATCAAACATGAAGATCGATAAATATTAAACAATATACAAAAGAAAATTAAATAAAGTAAAAGTACCCTAGTAAGAATGAGAGGTGAAATTCCTGAATCAGCTAAAAAGCGAGCAATGAACTCCGCCATCGGAGTTTTCCCATTGCCTCCCCATGTCAAATTCCCAACACTGATCACTGGCACCGGCAACCTTCCAATTCAATAATTTCTTCTTAATTAAAGCTAAAATAAGAAAATAACTATACAGAATCATTTCAAGCAAGAGCTCTGCATCGATTCCATCTAAAGTGGCATGATTTGGGCTTGAACCAGTTGAGCTAAAACTTCTAAACAATACCTACAGACAACGCTTTACGTACCGTTTGGTTTCTCGGAAAATGTGAGAAATGCACTACAATTCAAGAGGTCGCGTTAAAATTGATAAAGCCAACTGAATTCGACTCATAGCCTCTAGCGGTAACGGTCTCAATTCAGCCAAGGTCCAAAATTGTTTTGTTTTATTTTCCGAGCAGCCAAACAGAAGAGAAAGAATGAAGTGGAGATCGGAGGAGAGATATTACCGGTGCTTTCTGAAGAGGCCGGAATGGTAGAGAGAGCGGCGGAGAGAGAGAGCCAGCTTGTAGAGAGAGGAGGCCAAGCAGAGGACAGGGATCAGAGAGAGTTGAAGATGAGTGAGCTTAGCGTGGTTCTGAGCGTAGGCGATCTCGCTCACTGCTTTTCTCAGTTTCTCCATTGAAGACGGCGAAAGAGCCAAGGAGAAGAGGAAAACCCCGGAAAAGAGAGGGAAAGAGCGAGGGTTTCAGTTCAGTTTAATTTGCTGTTTACTTTGTTGTAGGCTCGTGTCGTGCAATTCAACGACAGTTTTTATTTTATTTTATATAAATAAAATAAAATAAAAATCTTTCTAGTAAAAAATTACAAAAACGTTTCCTAAACTTTTACTCTAGTTCTCAAAATTTAAATTTGAGTAACATGAAAAAAATCTTAGCCGCCGCGCCTTATGGGGTTTGGCGGCCTCCTTCCCTACCTCTTTTCTCCTTTCTTTCTCTTTTTTTTAAGATTGTTAGTTTATTTTGTGATATGGAAGTAGTCGTCATGAAGTGATGTTATCGCCATGATATAGTCACCATATTTTGGCCCATATACACAATGACTTGGCTCCGTACTACATAGTTTGGAACTTTAAAGAAGGAAAGATGTCTAGTTGTATTGGGTTCGAGTTTAGCCAATGCAGGACTATGGGTTTAGTAGGTATGACGCTATGATTTTCTACAGGATGACTGAAAGATGTGGAATGGTGGTCCTGTTTCTTAGTTTTGTTTTAAACTAATAATTTTCAGAAACTCTTTTGGAGTTTGTGCGATTTGTTTTCTATTTAGGATTTTTTTTTTTTTTAAAAAAAAAAACTTTGGCTTTCGATACGTAATTTCCGTTTCTGTCATTGCGCTACAAATTTGTATTGTAGGTCTGAGTACATGTGCTTCTGGTTGCTGGATCGGGGATTTAGCCATTGTTTGGGTTGTGCATGATTCTCTCCATATCAATTTAACATGTTGATGTGTTTGGTCACTGAAGAAGATTTACCTATATTCAGCACATAGTTGCTTTGTTCATCAATAATATACTATCGCTTATTTTCAACCCAAAAAAAAAAAAAAAAAAAAAAGAGTAATAGCATCCTTAAATTTAGAACTAGTCAAAATACACGCGTGACAAATTATCAAACTTTTCTTTTCTCATTTTGACTTTAATATTGGTGATTTCACCTCATTAAAGCTACATTACGAAGAAAAAAAAGCAACACAAAAAAGTAATACTTTTATTGTTCTTTTTATGTGGTAGAGAAGATATTTACAAAGAAAAACAAAAACAAAAAAACACACCTGCTCCTAGCCAAACATTGGACCTGCTGAAAATATTAAAGAACTTGAAATGCTAGGATCCTCTAGGAAAGCGTCTTGAATTAGATCAAAGGCTATCAAACCACAAACTATCATTGACACAAATGATGTATGATGATCACCTTACATTTAAGACAATAAATTGGCCGTCATAAAAATTTGCCAAAACATAGAACGTTAAAGCTAATTAAACAAAACTTGAGCATATATTGGCCGTCATGTGTTGTCCAGATATGTTATTAATTGCATCCACGATATGACAGCATTGAGAAGTCACTTTCAACAACAATTATATTAGGACCGCTCAAGCGCTCGATCGGTAAATTAACCACTCGTTTGGATCCATTCCAAATGTCATATCATGATCTAAATTGTTTATTTTTTAGATAATCATTCAATGAACATTCGCTACCCCAAAAAAATTAGCCAAATCAAACATTGTTAGTAAATGTCTATTTATTTAACAACATTTAGATGACCATATGTTGTCAATCTTGGATAATTTTTTGCATTGTCGGTTTTTGAATGAATACCTAACAAATGAATAGTTCAAATCATGAGATGACATTGTGGAATGGGTTCAAAAGAGTGGTTAGCTTAGCCTAGTATAATAGTAGTTTATTTCTTCAGAAATTCTGGGATTACATTCGTAATTTAGCTAAAAAAGCCACTAGTTACAAAGGGCCATTACAATAACAAAGCGATCATACATCAAAATTGAGACAATCTAGGGCTCATCCACTAACAATCACGTAGGATAAAAGAAACTCTAACATAGGCATCCTAACTAAGAGTGCACACTCAGAACAACCAAAAATAGATCACGTTTGAAAAAATCAAGCCATAATAATACAAATGAAACTCTCACATAAGATAGGTGGAAAACTCTCACAAATGAGAGGTGAAAAACTCTCACAAAATGAGAGGTGAAAACTACACAGAAAACCCAAAGAGTCTCTGCGACTTATTCCAAACATAAAGAAACCGCAAAAAGTATGGTGGTAGAGATCCGATACCGAAATGCAAGTAAAGATCCAACGCCGAGACACATTCACCTATGATGAGTAAAGGAAAATCATAACAAAATGAAGACAAATAGGGGAAACATTTTGTCTTTGAAATGGGGGAAGAGAGGGGAAGGGAGGAAGAGAGGAGGGGAAAGAGGAGGAAGATTAGTGGATTTCTCCCCCTTCAAAGTAAAAATGGCTATAGAGTGTTTTTTTGGGAGAGAGGGGGCTAGGATTTTTAGTGTCACTTTTTTATAAGGCTTTATTTGTGATTTGCCTCATGAACTTGTATTTAGTTTTCTATTTACTCCATATCCTTTTTTTTATTTATAGAAAATTAAGGATATGAACTTCTTTTTTTGGCCAATTTCTCTCATGCCGTCTAAATTCTCAACATTTCATCCAATTTGCCGTTAAATATGAGGGCAAATTGGTAGTTTTCATGTTAAAATAAAATAAAAATAATTTCACATTTGAAAATATCTCTCTCTCCAAGCTCTTCTTCCCCAAACCCCAACCTCCCTTGTCCTCTTCATAAATCACACCACCACCCATTCTCTCTCCCTTGACTTCTCTCTATGCCCTCACTGCACCCAAAGATTGAACACATCCCATACAACAATACCAAAACCACCACCATATATTTGAACTAAAAAAAAAAGCCAGATGCACATATTTGAACACACACACAAAAAAACATATCTATTTGGACAAAAACCGCACCAGGTGCGGGCAAGTTGTGGTGAGGTGGGTAACTTTGTGGATGTTGGGGCTGAGCTTGGGGTTTGGGGAGAGAGAGAGAGAGAGAGAGAGAGAGAGAGAGAGAGTGAGTGATGGTTGTGAGGTGGTGGCTATGGGAGGGTGGGCTGCTAAGAGGGGAGGGTGTGATGGGTAAAGGAGTGGTTATGGGTCCGAGGGTGCATTGCGAAAGGGGAGGCAGTGACAGTGGGGAGGGGGGAGGGGTTACGAAAGGGGCGAAAGGGGATAGGTTTTTATTATTTTTATTTTCTCTTTATTTTTAATTTTTTTATAAAATAAATATATTTTTAATGATTTAACAAAAAATTGGATGAAATGTTAATCATTTAGAAGACAATGGGGAAATTGGCAAAAAAATAGAAGTTCATATCTTTAATTTTCTTTATAAAAAAAAAGAGAATAAATCGAAAATTAAATACAAATTCAAAGGACAAATCATCAATTAACCTTTTTTTTTTATAAATATATTCTTATCGTGTGAGAAAAATAAGCTAAAATAGCAAGTTTGTGAACTTTCTTAAGTACTTGGGCCAATTAAAACACTTTCAAATTTCTCCCCTAGTTCCATTGAAAAAGAATAAAATTTCTCCCCCAGCTTCCCTATTGAAGTCCATGAATGATCTTCAATTTGTGGGGCCCACTTAGGAAAATTTAGCTTCATGATTTCATATTATGTGGGACCATATTACATGTGTCCGATCATGGTGGATTCATATAATAATAATAATAATATGGATATAAAATCATCTACAACCGTTGATCAAATCAAGTGGAAAAAGTAAAAATTGAAAAAGGTAAACTGAGTGAAATGACAAACGAGTCCATGAATCCATTACAAGCGGGAAAAGAAAATTTGTAGTGGCAATGCACATTAGGTTTTACGGCAAATCTCTTTCAATCACAACGACGACTAAAAATTTGCTCTACTTGCTTAAAAGTGCGTGCTGCCACTCTACACGCTTTGTTCATGGTGCTTCATATTGGTTGGAGGAGTCGTTCTTGTCAAATTTTGACATTGTATTCCTTCCAATTTGAAATTGTGCCATTGCTTATAGTTTAGCAGCTTAAACCTTTTCCACTAATACGAACTAACATTTGGTATAGTAATATTTGTCTCTACTCTACTTAATTGGAAGAGGTCTCAAGTTCGGCTTACATAGATAGCTAAGATCATATATATTTGTGATGAGTCTGATACTTAGTTAGTTGTGGCTAGCGAGAATAGTATATTATATTTTGGTGATGAGTCTGATACCTCGTTAGTTGTGTCTTTATTGGATTGGTGCTAGCCTTGTTGCGAGTGTAGAGATCCGTATAAAAGTATTTTGTAAATATATTTTTTTTTTCTAGAAAAAGAAAAATCTTTCACCAATAAGCCTTATGGTTTTTATCATGAGTAGTTACTGTTATGTCAATTACATTATTTTCGTGTAAAAACTTTCAATTCGATCCAAGTCATCACCTTTTTTGCAGCATAAGAAGACTGTGATGACATTACTTGACTTGACATAATAAAGATGAAAATGATGTGTTTGAAATACTACAATGGCTACTCGTGGTAAAAAGTCTAGCCTTTATCGTATTGTAGAACTCCCTAAAATCCTTTGCAATTATATGAAACATTCTTAACAAGATTTGAACTTTATTATCATATAATAGATTAAAGGGTACACAACATAAGAAAAAGTATAGGGTTGATGAGCTTGTGGATCAAGAAATCTTAAAATTTACATTTTCCATTGGAGTTACTCTAAAATTGGGAAAAGTTTTTAAAGGGAACTTGCTCGTCTATTTCTAACATAAATACTTTTGTAGGATTTTTCGGGAGTGTGCCTGTTACTAAGGGAAACTTTAGTAAAATCCTATCATTCGGTCATGTTTCACTTTGCCTTATGAATATTCAATTTGATTTTGAGCCCCGTTAGGGTGCGAACAAACATACAATTCTGTCACAATTATGTACCAAAGATTTTTGGTAAACTCAAAGTCACAAGGTTAGGGTGCGAATAATATAGCTATGTATATATGAAAATGCTGACGAGGTGACCAATAAAATGCTACATTGACAAGGAAAATTAATAAAGACTTGGAATTCTCCCTTTAAAAAAAAAAAAAAAAGACTTGAAATTTTGAAAATTAAGTTATGAGAGAAAGTTAAGAGGAACTTTTTTTTTTCTTTTAATAATAAAAAATAAACTTCATTAGATTAACTTATTTATTAATTTCAATGGACTTATTTACTAACCCAAAAGAAAAAGGCGAGGAGAAAGGAAGGACAATGACGCTTCTTTCTCCACCCCCTTCTTTGGAATTTTTCTTTGAGACTCACAGAAAGAGAGAGCGTCTAGAAGTTAAGAGGAATTGAATTCATATATACAACAAATTCAAAGACTCTACTTCGCATAATTTGGGTAGCTTGAGCAAGGTAGCATTTTCCTTGCTACAAAAGATGTGGAAAATTTTATTGTAGGGGACTACGGTCAATGGTAAAAGCGTGTTAAAACAAGTCCCAACTTGAATGGACAAATTAACCCCCAAATTGATGGCATAATTGACAAACTAACGTATAATTCTGGGAACTGCTAAAATTAATTTCCAATCGTGGAAGATTTTGGGTGCAAACTTTATTTTTATTGGAACCACATTCCATTTGTACAACAATTGTAATTATTGTCTACTACATGAGTCTCTTATTATTTAACTAACACTTTATTACAAGGGTACCACTTTTTCCACATAACCTCCATGCAACCAAAAACGACGTGTGATGTTGTTGTGAGAAAGCTTTTAATGGAATAAGCAATAAATGATGCTTTAAAAGTGAAATTAGGTAGCGGTATCATCACTTCATCAACTCACACTAATAAATCCAAAATTTAAGAGCACACAGTTCATTTTAGCAACATCTGATTATGTTTTCTAGACTTATAATATTGTTTTTATTAACTATTCATTTTTTTGATAAATACTACAAGAGGTCCCCGCATTCGAAGGTTGAAATTAATCTCTCCTCGGGATTCGATTTGTCCATAAATCACAAAGTACTCCCAATTAAATTCGAATCTTATTGGAGGTAGCAGTTTGCCAACCACAATAATGTGATTACTTATCCAGTTTTCCAATAAACAAAAGAGAATATACATTTTTTCTCATAATGATTTATTTTTTTAAGTAAATTTAGGTTTTAGCTAAAAAAAACTTTCATTTTTAAAAAAAATCAAAGCTTTTTTGAAAAAGACAGAAAAACTTCTCAACTTTCAAACCAAAGACATGCAAATATAAATGATTCTTTAGGAAATCGAAAAATAAATAAGGGTAATTTTGTCTATTTTGACTTCTTTTAAAAAATTTATCTCTCCTTTAGCATTTTTCAAACTCTCCATCTTATTTGTTTTGTAATTATATATTTCGACATTTTATTTGGGGAAGAAAATTTCGCGGGGCGTGGAAGGACGCGCCAAAGGCCGTTCCTATCCGACAAGAAAAAGGCATAGGTGGCAATTGACAAAAAGCATCGCGGGCAGCACGCAAGCCCCATCCGGGCAGCGGGCAGCACCAAACGCCGTCTTCCTCAAGCACTGACGCCGTTTTTGCCCAAACACAGCCAAAATTTTAAAAAAAATCAATGATTTATTGACCTACTCGCACCCGAACCGGAGGCTCGGAGGCAGGCTCGGACCTCACAATTAGGGCCCCCCTTTCGAAAAAGGCCAAGCCACGGGCATCGAAAATAATGGAGCCAAACCAAAAGATAGAGAGAGAAACAGAGCGTGGTTTTAGAGAGAGAAAGTAGAGTAAGAGAGAGTGAGGGTTTTAGAGAGAGAAAAAAGCAGGGCGGATGGGTCAGATCGTGAGGAGGAAGAAGAAGGGGAGGCCATCCAAGGCAGATCTGGCTCGCCGGTCTGGCGAGTTGCCGGCGAAGTCGGTGAAGAAAGACACGGACGTGCGGAGGAGCCTCCGGCGCCGAAATGTGAAGTACAACATCGACTACGACGACTACTTGGACGAGGAATACGAGGACGAGGAGGAAGAAGAGGAGGAGAGGAGGAGAGAGAAGAAGGTGAAGCTGGTGGTCAAGCTCGACGAGGGCAGAAATGGCTCGGCGCGTGACTCCCACGCGCATGAGACTGGCGAAGAAGAGGAGGAAGAAGAGGAAGAGGAGGAGGAGGAGGATGGTGAGAGTGAGAGGAAGCCGTTGAAGAAGCGCCGGATTAACGGTGGCGATGATTCCGATAAAGATGATGATGAAAATGATGATGATGACGATGATTGTGAGGTATGTATGTGTAGATAGCATAACATTAATGTACGGATCTGATGCAGAGGAAGAAGTGGGTTTTTGAAGTGGGAGACATAGAAGTGTAGTGAGAGTGCAGCTCAGAATAGTTTTCTCATTGGTCCAGTTTTCTAAATTACTCTCTCTCTAGCTTCTCTCTCACTCCTCACACTCTCTCACACTCTCTGTTTGAGTGTTGTGATATTAACAGTTGGAGTCAACTGTCAAAAACCAACACAGGATTCTGATCACGCTCTCCCCACCTCTCTCTCTCTCTACATACAATTGTCTGCTGCCTTACCTGTCTCTGTCTCTGTCTCATTAAAACGCAGTCTTTCTTGCCTTTTACATTTTATTTGCCTTGGTACTTTTTATTAGTTTTGTGGGTTTTCATGGGGCCTATGGATTTTGACAGGAACGGGGTCGAAAAGCTGACTCTAAGCGCCAAGGTCTCCTTCCAGGTTTGTTTTTGTGTGAGTTGGATATGTGGGTCTTGGTTGCTTTGTGTTGTGAACTTGAGATGTGTGAAGATGATAGGGGTTGTTGAAATTTTCTTGTCTTTGTTTCAGAAACGCCTTCTGATCCTCAGCCTGGGATTCCATTGCCTGATAAGAAAACGTTGGAGTTGATCCTTGACAAGCTACAAAAGTATGGGGTCTCATTTATTTTCCCTCTGTTTCATGTTGCTAATTTCAAAGCTAAAAGCTTCGTTTTCTGATGTTCACATCTCATTGTGGCAGGAAAGACACTTATGGCGTGTATGCAGAACCAGTTGATCCTGAGGAGGTGCGTGAATTTTTCCATGGAATATGGCTTTACGTTTGCTCAAAACTCTCCATCTCTTTCTGGGGTTAAGAGTTTGACTTAGAGGTTGATATGATGTTTGATATTGTAGCTTCCCGACTATCATGATGTCATCAAGCATCCCATGGACTTTGCCACGGTGAGAAAGCAGTTGGAAAATGGATCATATTCCACATTGGAACAATTTGAGGTGGGTGCTCATATGTTACCAAATACTACCCATGTACTCTTACTAATATCGAGGGGCTTAGATATGTCTTGTTGTAAAAGCACTGCAAAACTTCCCTCTGATGTTTTACAGTGTTATATGATCTTCTTAAGTTATGGGTGGGGGGCTTGAGGGAGCAGACCAACTTATTCTTTGTTCTTTCTCCTTTTTTGGATTTTTGATTCTGTGAGCACTTTTTTATGTTTCATCTTGTTGTTCGTTAATTAGTTTGGGGAATTTTGATGCTAAGTGAAAGAGGGAAGAGGCTCTTTATGTTTTGAGTGTGATAGTCTTTGGAATTTCATTCACACTAATATTTATAATACTATGCGTATGCAAGAGAATCAGAGTTGGATTGTTAATTTTCAAGCTCTGAAGTTTTCAGTTTATTCGAGATTAAGTTATGATCTGTATATATGGTCAGTTACCATAGGCTTTAAAGCCGTAGTTTACACTCGCTTCTCACCCCTTTAAACTCGCGATTGAAGTACCGTTCGGCTCCTGTCGGGGAGCCTCACTTCCCTTCTGTTTTCTCTTCAACGGAGGAAGTTTACCTATGTTGTCTCTTGCCCGGGGGGGACCCACTTCCCGCTGCCCCGAGCGGAGCGAGCCCCTTTACAGCATATAGATTATCTAGGTAGGGTACTGAAAAGGCATCCTAATATGAAGAATTCCCTCCGTAAGAGAGTGAGGCTCCCCTACAGGAGCCGAACGTTCCTTCAAGAATAGATGGGTATTAGTATCAACTCTTAAGTCCCCGAAATACAAATAACTACATTATCTCCTCTTTTTTAGTGGGAATGAACGAACGGGAGTGAGGCTCCCCTACAGGAGCCGAACGGTACTTCTCTCCTAGACAAAATAAGGGTGCAGGATGTGGATTCTCTGCAAATTGTTAGTGATAAAACTTCAGAATTTACTGGGGTATGTGAGGTCAGACTAGAGTTGATTGGTAAAGAATTTGGCTATGAGTTCTCTCTCGCTCCCTGCCCGTGCCTCTCCTCCTATTTTCTTTTCATTCTTTTGCTAGATGGTTACTTTTATCATCAAAACATATTTGAAACTGAGACCTTTAATGTATATTTATTGAAAGACGTTTATCTATCATTCTAGAGTCCAAGCAGCTTGATATTCTACCAGGGGTTGAGGGAATGTATGTTAAATCTTTGAAGATATTCTGGCTATTAGCTTAATTAAAAAGGGGTGAAGGAGAGAAAAGTGCATAAGTTCACCTTCAAATTGGCTGTTCTCTCTTGTTGTTTAATAATCTTCTTACTCTAATTCCTGCCCTTGAAATTATGTTAAAAGAGGAAAGAAGTGTCTTCTTATGTTGGTAATCTGGTCCTTTTGGTTGCAGGGTGATGTCTTTTTAATATGTTCAAACGCGATGCAATACAATTCATCCGATACAATATACTATAAACAGGTATTTAGCTTTTACCATTTTATTGTTCAAATTTCTTCTTTTCCCATCTTGTTTGTTTCTTACCATTGTATTTTGATATTTGTGAAAGGCATGTTCTATACAAGAGCTGGCAAGGAAAAAATTTGAGAGGTTAAGGATTGACTATGAACGCTCAGAAAAGGAGCTCAAATTAGTTCAGAAAACAAATTCCAATTCCTTGGTCAAGAAACAGACAAAGAAGCCTCAGTGCCGAACACTACAGGAACCTGTTGGCTCTGATTTCTCCTCAGGTGCAACTCTTGCGACTGCTGGAGATGTCCAGAACAGTTCCCGTCCAACACAAGGCAGTGGTTGTGAGAGACCTAGCAACATTGATGGACCAGTAGAGGGTAATTCCTCCTTAAATGAAGCTAATATGGAAAAGGCAGAGGATATGTCATCAGGTGCACTGAAGTGTTTGTTTTCCTTTTTCATCATGTAGATCTACAATGATAGATGAAAAAAAGAACATGTGGATCTCAATATTCTTGTTACTGTAGTGGATTAGATTAGCAAAGTTGGTTTCGTTTTCCTCACCTAATATTTTTCTGTTGGAGGTAATAGTTGATAAACACACATTAGTTAGCTCAGAAAGATCTGAAGTAGCTTGTTCGTCATAATGTTTTATCATAGGAGAGGATTCTCCTCTAATTTCTTGTTTGTTGCACTTTTCTAGGCAAGGGTCACCTATCTAAAGTTGGGAGGAAGCCATCTGTGGTTGATGAGAACCGTCGTGCAACGTATAACATATCTACTCAGCCAGTGATCAGATCAGAATCAATATTTACTACTTTTGACGGTGAAATCAAGCAGTTTGTTGCAGTATGTAACAAAGAATCTGTTTTTCTTTTCCCCCAGTAGTTGGCTTTTGTATTACTAGTTTTTGAATGATATTATCAATTTCGAATCAGGTTGGGCTTCATGCAGAATATTCATATGCTAGGAGCCTTGCTCGTTTTTCTGGAAGTCTTGGACCTGTTGCTTGGAAAGTTGCGTCAAAGAGGATTGAACAGGCACTACCTGATGGGTGTAAATTTGGCCGTGGTTGGGTTGGAGAATATGAGCCGCTTCCAACCCCAGTACTTATGATTGAAAATTGTACCCAAAATCAATCTGTTTTGGCTTCAAAGTTTTATTCACACCCGAACTTGAGAAAGGATGACAGAACTCTTAGGACTTCAGTTTCTGCTAAGGTGCACCCTGTTACTGGGCCTGTTACAGAAGAGAGACAGCACTCTGTTAGTGTGCCTACTTCAGGAGGGAGACCATCTTTCTTTGGTTCTGCTAGGGGGCATTACACAGAAGGGAAACCATCTGTGATTGGTCCTGTTGGAGCAAAACCTGGTACTGCAGTTAATGCTGTTCATCCACAGAAGAATCCGCAATCCCGGTTTATAGGGCCTGAGAACAAGGTTCAAAGGGAAGTCGAGTTGAACTCTGCACCCTCAGTCAACCAAAATAATGCCAATCTTGTTGCAGAAAAGCAATTATCAAGAAATTTGGAGACGACATCTTCCAGGTCCAGAGATACTGTATCAAGGAACATGAATCTTCCACAACCTGTACCTTTTAAGATGCCGGATTCTAATGGTATTGTTACCCGAGGGTTGCCTAATGGGAAAGCTGCAAGTGCTTCTCTGGACAATAGGATGATTAGTCCATCTGATAGTGCTCCTAGTCAAAGTGAAAGAACATCGGCTTTCTTTCCTCATGGACAGGAACAGGGTCTTAGCGACCCAGTGCAGTTGATGAAAAAATTGGCCGAAAAGACTCACAAACAACAGAAATCATCAAATCAATCGTCAGTTGATACTCAACCCGTTGTACCATCAGTTCCATCAGTAAGAAGAGATGATTCAAACAATGCTGCAGCAGCTGCTGCCCGGGCTTGGATGTCTATAGGGGCTGGAGCATTTAAACAACCCACCGAGAATCTCACTAAAACGAAAAGTCAGATATCTGCAGATTCCTTATACAACCCAGCCCGGGAGTTTCAATCACAACTTTCGCGAGTTCGGGGGGAGTTTCCCTTGCAATTTCAGACTCAGAACAATTTTTCATTTCCAACTTTTTTACCACAAGCTGTCCGTATCGGGAATGAGCCACAGTTCCAAAGCAGACCTACGGTTTTTCCTCAGTTGGCGGCAGCTGACTTGTCTAGATTTCAGGTGCAGTCACCTTGGCAGGGTCTCAGTCCGCATGCCCAGCCAAGACCAAGACAGAAACAGGAAAGTCTTCCTCCAGACTTGAATATTGGTTTTCAGTCCCCAGGGTCTCCGGTGAAACAGTCCTCAGGTCTTCTGGTTGACTCTCAGCAGCCAGACCTGGCTTTGCAACTCTGAGTTTGGATGGGGTATTCAGCGGAATTAAACAAATAGTGTACAGAGCTCAGATGCTGCTGGCTTCTGTCTCCAGAATTCACCTTTATCTCCTGTGCTATAGTTGCATCAAGTGTGAGAATGTCTTCGATCTTGTTATGACAGAATGATTTTGGCGGCGGTAGTTATCCATTTTTGACTTGGACTGGGAATTGCCCAAATGAAAATGAAGGATTATCTTTGGTCAGATCAGCTTGCTCGACTAGATATGATCCGCACAGAGCTTAAGATACGATCACTTTAACAGAACTCCAAGTTCTGGATGTCCCAGATAAGTATTAGTGACTTGCAGTAGCACTTTTTGTGTCATATTGTCGAGCTAAATCCGGCAGAAGGATGATTCATTTGATGATTAGATCAAATTCCTTTGGAGTTCTTAAAATGATATAAATGCATCACTCTAGTTGAGGCCTTGTACATTGTTACAGTTTGAAGAGAATTAGTTGTCTAGATTTTACTCATATTTTATGTAATTGCCCTAAAAATTCCACTTTATACTGCTCGACTGTTATAATGTACATGTGGACTAGTCTCTCAAATTGAATGTTCCTACCATTTGCCTTTCCTCTATCTTAGAATGCTCTTAATTTTTTCACTGTTTTATCTGCTGTTGAGTTTCTCTTACCTGAGATTAAAGTGTGGCTTTGGATTAAGCTGGGCTCAACCTGTTATGAACATTGTTTCTCAAAAAGAAGTAGTTTACTTTTACTGGTAGTAATAAAGGTCTTTTGAACCTTTTGATGGACAATGCAAAATGTATGACAGTGTGACTATGCAAATGTAGACGCAGCTTGATCCCCAGCGAGGGATTCGTGTGGCAATGGCAGCTGTTTCTGAATTTGAGAGTGTTCAGAGATTGATGGTTACCCCTACATTGGAGCCATTGAGAAGCTTAAATGTGGCAAAGGTTTGGTGCCCCCTTAGGATTGAAAAAGATCCAAAGGAGAAGGTTAGAGAGAGTTGCTAGCATTCCTCTTGTGAAGATCAACACTCATGCTGCTTGGAAAAAAGAAAGTAGCATGGCTGCTATTGGTGTCGTAATCCGTAACTTGGAAGGGATTTTTTTAATGTGCTGTGCTGACCGAGTTACTTGTAGTTCTGCTTTGATAGCTGAAGGTAGGGCTGCCTTGAGAGGCTTAAAGACGGCGATACAAAATGATTTTAAGAAGGTTGTAATTGAATCTGATTCTAAAGGCTTGGTAGATGGAGTTGGAGGTAAACAGGGGAATAAGGTGTGGACGATTTTCCCTCTGTTGATGGAGATCAGAAAGTTCACGTCGAGATTCGAGTCTCTTGAATGGAGATGGGTCCCCCGTTCGTGAAATGGAGCTGCCCACTGTGTGGCTGGGCTGGGTAGTAGAGCTGTGGCGCTGGAAAGCTGGTTCAATCGGCCACCAGTCTCTTGTTCATGTTTTGGTCGCGGATAGATTGTCTTGCCCACCCTCGATATAGGTTGTTTGGTGTTTGGGTGTTTAGCTTGTTTCCACCGACTCTGGTCTAGTCTGTGATGGGAACCCCAACTTTGCTTGTAATCTGTTTTCTTTGAGTCCTTTTTGGGACTTGCTTTGTACGTCCTTTTTTCCCTCTTTATGCTTATTGGTTCATTGGTTCTTTATATTTAGGGCAACTTCAATTTACTATCCGATGGTTTACCGAATTTCAGAATTTATTATAGACTTATTTACTGTAGTGTACCTTGAAATTACGATCAAATTTCATATTGCCCCTCAAAATTTAAAGTGGCCTATTTACCCCGCTTGACCGTGATTTGGTGATCCACTTTGCTCCATGGGGTGTAAGTTGGATTGGAAAATCCGATTCCGACCGATTCCGGTCTGATTTTTTCCAAAAAAATCCGACTCCGATAAATCCGATATCCGAAAATGTCAAAATCCGAAAATTCCGATAAATGCCGAACATTCCGAAATTCCGATCCGAAAAATTCCGAAGTTCTCCGAATCCATTCAGATCCGATTTTTCCAATTTTTTTAAATTAGTACCCACATACAAATATTTGTACATACTAAATATAGGCTTGACAAAAAAAAAAAAAAAAAAAAAAACTAAACATAGTAGTATGTAACTTTAAGACTATATATATATATATTTGGCAAATATGCTTGATTTAATATAACAAAAGGTGCATATGTGTGCTTGTTATATCCATATGTACTATGTACATATATGGTAAATGTAGGAAGTATTATACTATTTCATTTTATATTTATGTATGTATTTTTAAAATTATAAACTATCTTCAATTAAACTTTTAATTATAAAATCATTTTATACATGAAACACCACATATAATGTGCGTATATTAATTGGAGCTTTAACAATTGTAGTATTTCAACCTGAAAATTGTAGTATTACAATTGTCTAGAGCATGATTAACGTCTAACACTCTTTATACATGTTCATGACCCACTAGAATCTAAAACCAATGTGATAGTCACTCGGCTATAACTTGAGTCTTGAGCATCAATTGATGAATGTGAATCCATCTTTAGCATGGAATCAAAAAAATTTGATTCACATGAACAAAATATAAATATATAATATGTAGGACAAATTACTTTGATTAATAATCAATATACTATATAGATTGTTGTATATAAAATAATAGATTGTTATATATATATATATATATATATATAAGGTGAATTCAAACATGCTATAACTTTCAAAATAAGCTATGCCTTGGGCAATTATAATAGGTTCCAAGGATAATCAGAAAGAGGAGGTCCAAGGCAATTATAACTTAAAAAAAAAACCATCTGCGTTTTTTTTCCAATCCTACATTGAATTGAAGTGACGAAAAAAAGAAGGAAACATTTCTAAATTTTAAAACTCATTCTTTGATTTTCTTTCTTTCTTAATTAAAGGTTTTCATTCCATCTCAATACCAAAAAAGTAATGAATTTGTGCAGAAACAGAAAGATAAATGATAAAGAAAAAATCTGGATGGTGTGGGGTATTGCAACAAGGGAAGAGAGCTCCAATGAGGATTCAATGGAGAACATATACATCGGATAAATGATTTAGTGCAAACCCAGAAAAATAAAAATGCAAGAGAAGAAACAGTAGAGATAAAGAATTGAAGAATGATTTCTTTTTTGGTTGGAGAAGTGTTTTTGTTTTTTTTCCTAACGGGATCCGTACATATTGTTCCATATCTGAAGAGTTTTAATTTTAAGTAAGAAAGAAAATGAAGGTTGGCATTCATGGATTAGAAAGGAAGAAAAAGAAGAGAGAGGAGAAGTGATGGATGAGTAACCAAGTAGAAATCAAGAAAAGAGTGGAGAGAGAAGTTGCACTCCCATTTCTTCTTGGAGTCCCATATCGACTGCAAGAATAAACTTCAGGTGTTTAGTCCTTTATAAATATCTTCAAACTCAGTCATTTTGTGTAGGGACTTGAAAGTACAACCTATTTGGGCCTGTAAAGTTCCTGTTGGACTAGTTGTTAAACCCCTAAGCTGGGTTTTCTTGATTAAAGTTTAGTTGAGATTTTTACAAAATGCTAGTTTGGGCATTTAAATCTCTTAAATTTTTTTTGTCAGTTAAGGGCTTCGGAATCAGAATCTTCCGAAAATTTCCAAATTTTTTCGGAATCGGAATCGGAACTCTATATTGAATTCCAAAAGATATTGGATTGGAATTGGAATTGCTATTTCCGATCCGATCCGGCCGAAAGACAGCCCATGTCGTTAACTTCATCTAAAACTCTCTTAAAATTGATTATGTTGCAAGGATATTTTTATAGTTTCATACACATAGATCATTATCCACTAATTGAAGAGTGACATGGCAAGTGGAGCCCACCTCCACACACATAAAAATGTAATTAGATGTTCTAATTATTAAAACTAATTAAAATAAAAAACACAAAATAAAATTAGATCCCAGCCGCCCAACCTCCATCCCCACGCCCTTCGTCTCCTGCAAATACCTTGGAAGAAAGAAACTCATCCCGCCCCTATCTCAGCCTCCCAAGCTCTCATCCCCATCTCAACCTCAACACCCAATTTCAAATCTGGGTTATTTGAAACCCAGCCCCCTCTCCCCAGCTCTCTCTCTCTCTCTCTCTCGCTCTCTCTCGCACAGATTAGCAGCTTCAACCATCCCCATCATCATTACCTGCGTACCCATCTCCTACCCATCGGAAACTGGAGCCGTGCTTTGTGAGACCTCGTTACAAATTTGGAGGCCTTTGGTTTCCCCTGCCTCCCTTCGTCAAACCATCTTCTGGGTATTCATGGATTTTGATCCATTTTTGTTGTATGGTGGATTGGTTGGTTGGGGTATGGGCTGTGGATGATTGGATCTAGTGAGGGAAAAGGGAAATTATGGCTGTAGGGAGAGAAAGTTGGGGCTGTGGGGTGGGAAGCAAAAGGAGATGCGATGCTTTTGTTTTCTTACTAATAATTTAATTTTTAATTTCTTTTTCTTTTTTCTTTTGGCTTTTTGAATTTTTATTGTTGTTCTTATTTTTTTGAATTTGTTTGATTTATTTATTGTTTATGTAGAGTTCACATCAGCATAAAAATAACTCATGTGTACAAAATTACTTAAACACCCTTGTCACATCATCAATTTTAACAGAGGTTTGGATGGAGTTGACGTCGAAGGGTAAAGTGAGTCACCAAACTACGGTCAAGCAGGGTAAATGGGCCACTTTAAGTTTTAGAGGACAATGTAAAATTTGATCGAAGTTTCAAGGAACATTACAATAAATAAACCGTTATTATATGAAGTTCATTTTTTGATATTATCGTACACAAACTTTCGTTTCGGTATCATTTTCATACATCCGGTAGTCTATTGGTTAAGGAATTCGTTAACTTATGACATGGCATAAATGGGACAGCCATTTTTGCATGACTTGATGAGAGCTTGCTACATGGCCTGACAAATTGTTTAATTCTAAAGCAAGCAAATTCATAGCTGGCCTTTGATTATCCAGCCCTTACGGCAAAGCTAGTTTCTATTAAGAAACAAATGACATGAAATTATTTGGTTACAACTTTGGACACCTCTATATGAATGAAAGTGAGTTTTTATCACAAACCCTTTTTCCATTAAAGGCTCTGCAATACAATTCAATGTTTACATAACTTCATATGAATCTAGTGGCTTGCATATATAATTGTTCATCAACTGAACTGAGGCCATTATCGATCACTGAAAGAGATAGGCTTCATGATAGCTTATAGCTTGTGTTGTTGTGCCTAAAAACTCTGAGATCTTTTCATCGAAAGACGGGCGAACGAAATCCTCATAAAGCTGTGCCTGCGCTTGTTCTTCGTTGATTTTGTCCCACGCAACTGCTTCTGATTTCTGAGAACACAAACATCACCATCGCATATGTAACGTTTGCTATGCGTTTGAGAGGCTTCTGAAAAGCAGCTCAAGATGTTTGAGAGCAAAGGCAAAGCCATTGATAGAGATGATTCGAAGCGTTTAACCCTAAGATTTTTCTCTCTATTTGCCAAATCCAAATACTTATATATACACAGAGGACAGAACACAGATAGATTAGCTCTTGGTCCCTTTGTGCAGATATTATATGCAGACTTGCATGTGCTAATATAATATAATTAAATCAAGGTCAAAGTTGGGTGGCTCTTTTTAAAATTTTGATAATGACTGGGTTTATTTCCATCGTCTCAAATCCAAACCAATGTGTTACAGCAAACGTGTTGCTCTCAACTCTCAGGGATGTGGTCTATGAGTTGACTGCGGCACAAGAAATGCCGTGTTGGCTGGGTGGCTCGCTCTTAATCCAACCTGTTACGTATGTTTGTCATCATGCTGCCATCACTTTTGGATCATCAATTAAATTTTGAATTATTATTACTTCCTTTAATCACTTAAGACATTTGTTAATGAGTTTAATTATTGTCATTAATGAGTTTCTGAATTCTCTTTAAGTTGAAAGTGTTAATTGCTTAATCACAGTGCTCTTTCTTTGACTTCCAAGTTTTATATATCAACAGACCCTTTCAGAATAGGCAACTAATTTTGAGCCTTGTCATCAAATTATGGTCAAATTAGCGTGTCATTGTGTTCAGATCCAAAAAAAAAAGCTTCTATTTTTGTGGGAAACACAACACTTTCTCATTCTAGTAACATTATTTCAACTTACGATTTATCATTGATATATATTTATGATGAGTTCGATGTATCTAATTGTGGTATCGTTAAATATCCTATCTTTTCTCAAAAGGGAAAAAAAAACTTACAACTTATCACTTTCCCGATAAACTCTGTTCTAATATTTAAGAGAAGGTTCATTGCCAACTATTTTTGCAAAGCTATAATTATGTTCCTATTCCTACTTACATTAAACGAAAAAATATTAATATATTACAATAAAAATAACAATGAATTTGAACAAACAAAAAACAAAATAAAGAATTACCCTTTTTCTTTTTCTCTTATTTCTTGGGCAATAAACACCCCATCATGCATAGCATAGCATGTGTAGGAAGTGGCGGAGCTAGTAACTAGTTTTTTTAAGGGGGTACTGTAATTTCAAAGTTTTATAATTTTATATTTCAACTGATATTGTAGCAGGTGTTTAAAAGTTATTGACTTCTTTATGGAACTTGAGAGCCACGACCACTGAAGACCTGTATGTGGCTCCGCTAGCAACAATGATGTGTGGTCTTGAAAAGCCCTCTTATTTATCCTATTTATAGTTACATACATCGAATCGAGAAAAAGTACCTATTAATGAAAAAAAATTATGCATATATATATATATAAATCCATGTATACAAATAAGAAAAAGTACGTCACTCTCTATAATGAAATTTTTTATTTTTTATTTTTTATTTTTTATTTATCACTATAATGAAAATTTATTGGGTGTATTTGGTACATCATGTGGACTAGATCTTGGAACTACTTATTAGAGTTAGATAAGATTGAACAATATTAATTCTCTTTTTGACAAAAGAATCAACATTAATTTATATAATTACTCAAAAATGGTTCAGGTGCGGACTTTCAAATTGTGGACTCATCCAATTCATTTAACCGCGGCGCTGAGGCAGACAGATGGTAACTTTCACTCGCGCGCTGTCTATGTGTGTATAAACCGTGGGACACATTAAACGTGAGACCCAAGACACCGAGAAGCGTTGTTGAAAGTCTGGCACAGGTGTCGTCTTAGTCAACTCTACAATCTGAACGGCAACAATCTCCAACTTCCACCTCATCCACTCTCCCCAAATTAACCCAAACCCATCTGTTTTTACTCCTTTTACCAGCTCAGATTGGTGCCATGTAATAAAAAAGTTTCAAAAAAAATAAAAAATAAAAATAAAATCCTTGGGAAAACCAAGTTTGCCAAAAAAGAGGAGCCTAAGAATTTGGTACAGATTGGAGTCTCACAAGTTACATGTAGCAGAACACCTCACCACCTTTCCCAGTTTATACATATGTCTTCAGGTTTTGCCACTGCCCCTCATCAACCACAACACCCAACAACAACAACATTTTTTTTTTTTTTTCCTTTCTGATTTCTAATTTCTGTTCTTGTTTGTGGATCCTGAGAGGGCTTAGCTCCCCTCAACACCACCACCCACCTCCTCCCTTGCCCCTCTCTTTTCTCCTCATACTCCAAACCCACAAAAAGAGGTTTCCAGTAGTACAAAAACAGAGTTTTTATTCAAAAGGAGGAGAGAGGGGTCTTTTTTCCCAACCCCAATACCACTATCCAACCCAATACCCAGGAAAAAAAAGGGGGAAAATTTACTTAATGTAAATTAAAAAAATAAAAAATTTCAACAAGAAGGATAGAGGCAGAGGGATAGCCACCAAAAACTGCGTTGTGACAATGACAACCAACAACGGCAGCATTTGGGAGCTACACAGAGAGGGAATGTTGCCGCCCGAATCGAGCGACGGAGGAGGAGGTGGGCACGTGGTGGAGGGCAGCGACGGTCTGAAGAAGGGTCCGTGGACGGCGGCTGAGGACCAGATTTTAATGGAGTATGTGAGGAAACACGGCGAGGGCAATTGGAACGCGGTGCAGAGGAACTCTGGCCTCAACCGGTGCGGCAAGAGCTGTAGGCTCCGTTGGGCCAATCATCTCCGTCCCAACTTGAAGAAAGGTGTCTTCTCTCCTGAGGAAGAGAGGCGCATTCTTGAGCTGCATTCGAAGTACGGCAACAAATGGGCTCGCATGGCTTCTCAGGTAACTATAATCTATTTTTGTTTTTCATTATAATAATTTCCTCATTTCATTTCTGGGTTTTGGTTTTTTTCTGCTGCCCATGTTTTTGGTTTTTTAGTTTTGGTTTGGTTTGGTTGTAATTTTAGTTTTCTTTTTTGTTAGTTACCTGGGCGAACAGACAACGAAATCAAGAATTACTGGAACACAAGGATCAAGAGGAGGCAACGCCAATGCCTACCGCTATATCCCCAAGACATTAAACAATCCCATTCCCAAGCCACCTCGCTAACAATCCCAAGTCTCACCCCACTCACAACCACAATCCAAAACCCTTTCCAATCCATCACCAATGGCTCAACCCCAACTTTTTCTTTCCAAACCCAAAGCCCAACCCAATCCCATCATCTGCCCCCACTCTCCCCCCCTCCACTATCTCTCTCTCCTCTCTCCTCCCCACACCAGACCCAGCCCACGAGTCTCACTTCCTTCCCTGCTTTTGATCCCATCAACACCATCACCTCTTCCTTCTCGTCATCCTCCACACCCTCCTTCACCTTCCACCGCCCCGCCCCCATCCTTGGAGACCCGTTGTGCCACAAACGGTATCGGGACTCCATAGTATTCTCCCCACCACGCTCCCCAAACCTGAAAAGAAAAATGTTCCGTACCAGGTCAATGCCTGACATTGCCTCTTTTCAGTTGACAGGCTCCAACTCAATGCCTGCCATTGCATCCTTGACCCGCACCTACTCGATGTCTGACAACCCCTCCTTTGAGTTCCCCATGACTTTCGACCATTCTTTCCCGCCACTGCCTCGTTCTCATTTCGATTTCTCCGACAATTTTCTGTCACCTGCAGGCTCAGTTTATTCAGTCCAATCGGAGCTCCCTTCAAACCAAGTATCCCAAACACAGCTTGAGATTTCCATTGATAACAATCTAAGCTCGGCGGCTGGGGCAACACTAGCAGCCGCCGCCGACGAGACTCATAGCAGGAGTGGTTTGTTGGACGACTTACTACGAGAAGCTGATGCATTAGAAGCTTGTGGTGGTGGAAATAATTCAAGGACAACAAATGGGATATTGGGTTCATTTGAAGAGAAGCATGTGTTGGATGGTTATGACCAATGGCTACAGTCTACAAGCTCCGTTCATGGTCACCTTAATTCCATGCATAAGGATTTCTCAAAGCTGTTCAGTTCCATCCCTTCATCGGAGTCGGTATCAGATTGGTATAGTGACAGTGGAGAAGTCTCCAATGCTCACTCTTCTGGCATAACAGATGTTAGTTTGGATATGCAGCAAATGGCTTCGATGTTCCCTACTGATGCCACAGCAGAGCATGGTAGGGCCTCTAGCTTTCGGGAAGAAGAGCAACTTTCTTACCACAGGGACATTAACAAGGTCTTAATGACCCAGTACAGTTAAAAATTAATCATCAAAACAATCGGCAATGGATTCTAAGAAAAGATGATTCACACAATGCTATGGCAGCTGCTGCCCAAAAACTAACTAAACCTTTCTGCAGATTCATACTCCCATCATCATTATTGTTCCTTTGGCCAAAATAATATGTTCAAGTGCATATACCAGTAATAAGAGAAATCTCCGTCTTTTGAACATTTATTCTTCTATTTTACAATAAACTTATTTGAGAGATCCTTCAATTGAAGCTCTTTATATAATTTCGATTGCTAGATAAATATTTTGTAGAGTTCCCCTCTACTTGTACTGTACTTTCAATTTGTCCCTCGATTTGTTTTTTAAATATTTGACCGTTAATGTCCTTACACATTCCATTCAATTTGTTGTCTTAACCTATAATAAATAAATAAACATCACTAACAAAGAATACCTGGCTAAACGGTGTGCCATGCCATTTGCCTAACGACGAACATGCCTACATTGGTTCCCTGGATTCCTAGACAAACGACGACAATCTGCTCTTGATACTTATTAATGGCCTGAACCTGAAGCACACCCACCAATCCCCCTCACATATCAATTTGCTGTATTTATATTTCTAGTAAGTAGAAGAGGAACTTTTTTCCATAATCTCTCTTGATTTGGTAATAAATATTCATTCATTTAGGTTGAAAGTACTCCAGCTTTGTCCTGCTTTTGTTATTGAGCATAAGTGGAATCGTGAGGGGCCTAGCAAATAACCCATTTTCAATTTCTATGATCATTAAACAAATTAATGAAATTTCTCTCTTCAATATCTGCTTTGGAGATGTCGAAACTGGCAAATTAATATATGTAAAGTATAAATTAATGCAACTAGAAGGGTCATTTTTTTTAAAATTTTAATAAATAGTATAGCCGGGCGGCTAAACTCCTTTTAAATAAAAGCGTTTAGCCGCACGGCCATACTAAGGTTTTTATTATTACAAAATAGTACAGCCGCGCGGCTATACTTTGGTTGACACATAGCACCGAATCGCTAGGCGGGCACTAGTCGGGTCCTCTTATTTATTTGTTTATTTATTATATAAACACTAGTATAGCCGCGCGGCTAGCTGGGTCCCTTTTATTTATTTTTTAATAAATAGTATAGCCGCGCGGCCATATTTGAGAATTTTTGAAAAAAAAAAACCCAGGCTCCAAAACACCCCGAAAGGGTTGAAATCTTAAGGAGTGCTTTGGTCATTTTCAATGTCTCCTCAGTACATTGCAAGTTTTGATGAGAAGGATACATCAGCTGCTGTAAAGACATTGCTTGATGATAAACTTGAGCAAGTGCTGAAGGGGCTTTGCTTGAAACACAGTGGACCAGGTGTTCCGGCAGCAACTGCTTGTTTGGATGGGCTTCCTTGCGGCTTTGAAATAGTTGGAAATGGTGCATTGATATTGTACATGCTTGGCATGAAAGCTTGCTTTGGTAAATCAAGATACGGCTAGGCTTGGCATAAGAGACTTGTGGCGTGGGGGCTAAGAACCCATAAGTTTAGCAAGAGAGAGATTTGGAAAGGAAAAAGCTTGGAATTGTAGATATAGACTATATATCTTCCTGAAACTCTGGAATACTTCCAGCAACTTGAATGGATTTCTTGGAACATAGATAGGATGGTTGATGAACAAAAAATTTATATCTTGCAAGTGCATGAATCGATGTGATAGTATAGCAAGCAAATACGAGAGTCGTTCCCATAGAGATTTGTAAAGTATATCAATTAAAATCCAAATATGACTACCTTAAGAAAAAGAGATAATAAAAAGGAAATATTAAAAGTACTAAAACAACCAAAAATAAGATTACTCAATTTTAATCTAAGTATTGAAATCAAGAAAATAACATAACAAAGGTTGGAAATTGGTTTTGAAAATCAATGGATGAAAACTAGGATTCCAACTTCACCATAACAATTCTATTTTATGCATTGAAGTAATTTTGAGAATAAAGTTCCAATTCAATTCCAATAGTTCGTTCTTTATTTAATAATGATTTAAACCCAACGAATGAACCCTATAGCCAAATTTAATCGAGAACCCATTAAGTCCAAGAAGAACAATCAAGAACCAAAAAGTGTCTTAGCTTGAACCCCGGCTTTAACAACAACTCATTCATTCACAGCGCATATAAGATTAGAGATGAACCCCTTGCCCAACCTTATCTTAGACAATCCAAAATACCTATAATGGCCCATTACAAGTATTAAGATCACAATTATAATGAATGAAATAAGGAATATAAATTGATAATAAAAAAAAGAAAGAAGAAGAAGATATTACCTAAATAACATAGAACCATCATGTTAGGTTACATCGGATCTCTAGCAAAGAATTTAGTTATCCATAGCCGTCTTAGAAACAAACAATATACTTATGAACATAAAATACAAAGTTTGAATTAAGATAGAAAAACCCTTAGATGAATCCATTGTAGTTGAACTCCTCCTCTGGCAAATCTTGAAAGCTAAACGTCTAAGGAAGTGAGTATGTGAATTAGGTGATTTGAGATATTGAACATTACGCTAGGGTTCTCCCCAAAAATCTAGTCTAAAAAATGTATTTATAGGCCCTAGGACTTTTCTCCAATCATATAAGGATTAGGAAACTTAAAACTCCCAAAAACCCTAGGAAAAACTAGCCAAAAATGCCAAATATTCCGTGCTAGATTCGTGCCGTCCTCTTGAGCACCAGAAACTGGGCCAAAAATCAACTCTCTGCCACTCGAGCGCTTGCAACATCCGCTCGAGCACCAGAACGTAGTCACACAGTTTGCAGCCTAAACTACTAGCACGAAAACTGATGTAACTTCCTATAGAAAACTCGAAATGACAAATAGTAAAATTCTTTAGAAACTAGACTTCCAAAGCTTTCCAATGATATATGGCAGGTTATCTAATTCTTCCTGAGCATGTACAGATAAATCCGTAAAGTTGACCTATGTGCACATGCGTTTCTTAACTTGCAAGTTGCTAATTCCAAATTTCTATCTTCTTTACTCATTTTCACCATCGTTTTCTCCTTTTAGTGCCAACTCACTCCTAGGACGATTTCCTACAAAACACACACAAAACACATCAAAACAACCAATTTCACAAAAGAAACTAATGCAGATCACTAGAATAGGGCTTAGAAAATAAGCACAAATATGGAGTTATCAATGGTGGCTTGTAGACATGTTTGGGTACTATTTAGGGCTTAGCATGTGATAAGTCCATAAACTTACACATTTATGTACTCTTTATACTTAGTTTTTGTAGGCAAATTTGATTTAAAAAGGACTTATTACTTTATTTTCTCAATTTTCAGCATTCCAAAGCAAGTAATTTGTTTTCAACAGAATTACGACTTTTTTGGTGGAGTTTCAGTACAAGACCAGTTGATGATGAAAGCTAAGATCTTGAAGATGATTGTGGAATGTTTCTAATATTTTTGGAGCAGCCAATGAGAGCAGTCTTTGAAGTTAAGTCAGCATAAGGTGCAATCACGTCAAAACTGTGCTGTTGTGGAAGAATGATTATTTGAAGACCTTTCTGATTTTTCCTCAAGGTGTGCGATATATGGCTGGAAAGATAAGACAAAAACCTACAATTTACATATTTTTTCCAAATTTTCTTGGAGGAGGAACAACCCTAAACGTGCGTGCAAAATAACTGGCGTGTTATCCTAGTCAAAGTAGGAAAAAGAGTCAATTACTTACCCATTTTGGATTTATGTTTTAATTAGGTTTTTCTTTATTTTTGGGCTGCTGTAAAAGCCCAGCTAGGGTAGGAATAGATGTGTGGTGTTTTATTTAAGCATGAGAAACAACTCCTTTGGGGGACACGCCCAAGACTAGGAGAAATTGGAGACGCCGGAAGAGTACCACAATTGGCTAAGTTTTATTGTTTCTTCCTTATGTTTTTGTTTATGTCAAATTCTATGATTACTTGTAACTAATTTTCTGTTGCTAGGGCATGATGTAGCCCTAGTATGATAATCTAGTTTTCTTATTTTACCTATTGATTGATTGCCGTTTGATTTTGGATTCTTAATCACTATGCTTAATAACTTAGTTGATTATCTTGATGCTTGATCACCATCTAGACTTTTAATTTAGTTAATTGGATGCAAATTAGAGTAAATACCATACTTAATTTGAGGCTTGCTTCTTGTGATTAAGATTTGTAATTCGTTTAGGGTAAATACCATACTCCTAGGGTTTACATGCTTGTTGGAGGTTTTCACTGATCTTAATGAGTTTCTATGTATTGATATTTGACCTAAATACCATAGGCAAATTGCATGTAGGAATATACGAGTTAGCCTAAATACCATAGGTAATTCATGAAAAAGGAAAACTAAGTGGCGACATCAATTGGTTAGTTAATAGGTAGGTGAATAAGAGGCCAGATCAGATTACTAGTGGTGAATTCATTGTCCTAGTGCTTTTGTCAATTTGAATTTCTCATTCTTGTGTTTCATGACTTTCTACTTGTTTTGTCTTTTAATTTCGTTCTTAATTAAATCATTCTTTCAAAAACCCCTTTTGTGTTTACGTGAGTATGCTACGTGTTTAATTTCTTGTTTATATAATTAGAGTAGTTAAAGTATTTTGTGAAGTAAATTAGGTTAGACTAATTGGAAGTTGAACTCAATCCTCGTGGGAATGACCTCATATTTGCCATACTATATTACGATTGACCTTGTGCACTTGCGAGTATAATTTGTGTTGTCTAAAATTCACAACAGCATAGTGTTCTAAGACAAAAGGAGCAAAAATAAAGGGTTAAGACTTGAGATACTGGCTGTTTTCGGCAGCTAAAGGGTGGGCTTGCGATGTCTGTGTTTTCTCACCAAGAAGGTGATAACCAAGATTTCAGTTTGACTTTTCAAATCTAGAATAGGCCTTTTTGAGAGAGAGAATGAGAAGATGGAAGGACCAAAATTTGGTGCTTCCAGCAATGAGAGAATATGGTTGCTCCTACTTGCGTTGGTTTTGCTAGGTAACACATGCCTCTTTTTATAAGCGCTGGAAGCCCTTTATTCACCAAAAACCTTAGATGGTTCCTCCATATTTGGTCAACTCTTCCCTTCATTTTCTTCTCACTTTCTCCTACCCAACCTTTTTTAGTGAAAACCTTTGAAATCAACTGAGTCCAAATGCATTGGGACAAAGCCTTTTTGTGCCCTAAAGTTTTCCTGCAGCTGGATCTTACATCAATTTCCAATCCTGGCAAAGCTCCATCTTGTTTTGTCTCCTCATTTCTTACGAGAGCTTATAGAGGTAAATAGGGTGAAGGTGCTGGTCGGACATAAGACACATTAGAGACTTTATGCCTTCCAGCAACTCATGCATCTAAGCAAATTGGGTTTTAAAGGTCCTAGTCGGGTTTTGGTGAAGGATGGTTGATCTCAAGTGAATAAGGTGAGGAGATTCTCTCTTTGCTTACCCATGTAGTTGGGCTCAAGAAAGTGGGCTTCGGTTTTGGCACCCCCAAGCAGCCCAGAACCTCCACCTTTTGAACCCTCAATGGGCTTTATGGACCATTGTACCCATCTACACCACAACCTGCTCAGCAAGCCCCAAGCATGTATGTGGCTTGAGACCATTTAAGCTTGTCGGGTGGTTGGGCACTAAAGGGGGGTCGTTTGGCATTACATGTTATTTGCATGCTTATGCTCAGGCTATGTTGTATTGCAGTGGCTTGGTGCTGTGTTAGATAATGCTTGACAATGCAGTGGGCTGAGCGAGCTTGTGCATGTGAAATTGTTAAACCTTATAGGTTTGCATGTGAAATTGGTAAACAAGTATCATGACCTCCCCACGTGCCGAATTCTAGAATCGCTTGGCATGACGCAGATATCAAAGCTTGCGTAGGCACTTCACAACCATATTTGATGAGCCTCCGTGTACCCTAGCTAGGCTTATTCTATAGCACAATTATGCATTAGGCCTAAAATATACATGAACCTTCCTTGAGATTTTTGGGCCTCAACACCATCAAAATCCTATTTTGTTAGTATTGTCGTGTGCAAAAGGGATTGAAATTTACATTTGTGTTTTGTGTGGCCTTCTGGTTGATAAGGACGGAAGCCTATTCATCTATAAGGTAGCAATTAAGGAACCAAGGGTTGGATGCCCTTCTTTTGTTGGTCATATATCAGTAATATTGGGATGGAGTTGTGTTGTATCGGAGAGAGAGAGAGAGAGAGAGAGAGAGAGAGAGAGAGAGAGAGAGAGAGGAGCGGTGATGTGGTTGGGTTTGGAGGTGATGGGAGGAAGGGGTAAGGATCAGCGGACATGGTGATTGGGAGTTGGGTAAGTCGGGTTGGGAGGTGAGAAAGGGAGATAGTTTTTTTTATTATAAAAAACTGCTAATTTTTTATATTATTGTACTTTATTTTTTTGTTTAAAATTCTTTTAATTTAAAAGTAAAGATTGAAGTATGGTTATAGCAATGGACACATGTCAAGTTTTGAAAATGATCTTTGGAAGTCATTTTACAAATAGGTAAATTTGTCTTTAAAAATTTAAAAATAAAGTGAATAAAGAAATAAGACAGATGATGATGTAAATAACAGCACTCTAAGTAAAACATTTTTAATTCCTAATCATATTCCAAGTAATGGTATTTTTTTTTTCTTTTTCCAAGTAATGGTATACAGATCACATTTTGGACATTATAAACACTTCATTAATACGGCTAAGACCTACTTCTAAAAGTGAATCTTTATCTTCTTCTTTTTTTTATTAGTTTCGTTTTATCAGAATAAATGAGTAGGAAACACATAAGTTTTTACTTTTACAGCAACATTACAGAGGAAATGAGGGCTCCGCGCCAGGCCGTAGGTGGCAAAAAGAGCCAAGGGGCTGTAGTTTGTACTGAAACTCTGGAAAACGGCGCCGTCTTCGCTAACTCCCCAATCTGAACGAAATGGCAATCTTGAACTGCCACTTTACCCACTTCCCCAAAAATAACCAAAACCCATCTGTCTTTACCTTTTTTACCACAGTAATGAACTGACAAATGCCAAGACACCCCAAGGAACCAGCTAAGCCTAAAAGAAGATTCTGTGTCATGTGATGAAAGGCTTTGAAAAAACCAATTGCCCAAAAATATGAGCAGCCTCTGAAAAATTATGTTACAGCTTGGAGTCTCACAAGTAGTCTTCTAAACAAATACATTTTACATTTCCTCCACTGCACAAACAACTACGACCCATCTCTCGTCTCTCACCGCTCATCTGATTTCCGGGTGCTAGAGGCTAAAGGAAGGCTTCTTCTACCACCACCACCACCACCACCTCCTCCTCCTCCTCCTCCTCCGCCCCTCTCTTTCTCCTCATACTCCAAGCCCAACAAGCTCTAAAATGTTGAAGTAGTGCTACAATAAAGTTTCTTTATCACAAAGGAGTAGAGAGGGGTCTCTGTCAAACCCAATACCGCTATCAAAAAAACGAAAAAAACCCACAGAAACTCATCAACATACCCAATAGAAAGGGCAGCATAATTAATATGTAAATTTCAAAGAAAAACTAAGCAAGTGGGGGCCACAAAAAAGTGCAGCTCAAATAGTTTTCTTTGCAATTATATACAATTTCTGCCCGGGTTGTGTGTGATATTGACTTGCTGGGCCAACCAGAATCTGTCTGTCTTTGATATTGGTCTCTCTATTTCATTGATGATGACACCCAGCAGCAGCAACAACAACAGCGGTTTGCTACAGCAGAACGAGGGAAGGTCACAGCAGGAATTGAGCGGCGGAGGAGGAGGAGGTGGTGATGTGGTGGAGGGCAGCAAGGGTCTGAAGAAAGGTCCATGGACCGCGGTGGAGGACCAGATTTTGATGGAGTATGTGAGGAAACACGGCGAGGGCAATTGGAACGCGGTGCAGAGGAACTCTGGCCTCAATCGCTGCGGCAAGAGCTGCAGGCTCCGCTGGGCCAATCATCTCCGTCCCAACTTGAAGAAAGGTGCCTTCTCTCATGATGAAGAGAGGCTCATTCTTGAGCTGCACGCCAAGTATGGCAACAAATGGGCTCGCATGGCTTCTCAGGTAACTAACTATAAATGAGTTTTCATTTTTCATGATAATTTCCTCATTTCATTTCTGTGTTTTTGATTTCTTGTGCCCATGTTTTTGTTTTGGAAAACAAAATGCTGCTGGGTTTGGCCTTTTTTGCTCTGGAAACAGATTTCATTTGGTTTCTTCCCCTGCTTTTGAAGGAAAAAAAAAAAAAAAAACTGCAATGGCTTTTGCTTTAATTTTCTGTTGTGAAACAGAAACTTCCCCGGAGAGCATCTAATCTGATTGTTTCTGTTCTTTTTTGTATAGTTACCTGGGCGAACAGACAACGAAATAAAGAACTACTGGAACACAAGGGTGAAGAGGAGGCAACGCCAAGGCCTACCGCTATATCCCAATGACATTAAACAACCGCAACAATCCCATTCCCATTCCCGATCCCTACCCACAACCACAATCCAAAACCCTTTCCAATCCACCAACAATTGCACAACCCCAACTTTTTCCTTCCAAATTCAAAGCCCAATCCAAGCCCATCATATGCACTCACTCTCTCCCACTCCACCATCTCTCTCTCCTCTCTCCTCCCCACACCATCCCAAGTCCACTACTCTCCCTTCCCTCCCTCTCTTTGATCCCAGCAACCCTCCCACCACCTCTTCCTTCTCCTCCTTCACCTTCCACCGTCCCGCCCCCATCCTCGGAGCCCCGGTACGCTACAAACGGTACCGTGACTCTGTCGGATTCTCCCCCCCAGTCTCCCCAACCCCGCAAAGAAGTGCTTCCATTCTACGCGCCAATTCAATGCCTGACATTGCCTCTTCTCACTTAACAATCACCAATTCAATTCCTGAGATTGCCTCCTTTCAGTTCCCGCGGACTTTGAACCCATCTTTACCGCCATTGCCATCGTCGCGAACCCAGTTCGAGTACTCTGAGAGCTTCTTGTCATCTACTGGCTCAGTTTACTCAGTCAAGTCGGAGCTCCCTTCAAGCCAAGTATCCCAAACGCAGTCTGAGGTTACCATTGATACCAAGGTAAGCTCGACAGCGGCAGCAGCAGCAGTATCCGCCAGCCAGTCCCACAGCAGTAATGGGTTGTTGGAGGACTTATTACAAGAAGCTGAGGTATTAGCTTGTGGTGGTGGAAATCCTTCAAAGAGAGCAAATGGGCTATTCAGTTCATTTGAGGAGAAGCATGTGTTGGATAATTATACCCGATGGCTGCAGTCTACAAGCTCCCTGGAGGGCTCGTTATTAGGTGAAGTATTGGTTTTTTGTTAATTTGTTATTCTTGTTTGTTTGTGATTGAATTTCGGTTTTCATCATAAATGCTCTGTTTCTGCTTGTTTGTGCTTAAATGCTCTGTTTCATTGTGTGCATGCAATTTCTTGTGTCAGACACATCAAATGCTGTTTAAGCTGGGCTTTTGATGCTTTCTAAAGCATTAACTTCCTTTTGATCTGCTTTGATTTTGGTTCTTTTTAATGCGTTTCAACTGCTACCTTTACTACCATATAATTGAGTGGAGAAGCACTTGTGTGGAACGGGAATTAGCACTGTTTTGCTATCCTGACCAATCATGTTAAGTGGAAAAGTTATCACGCGTAACATACCATGATTGATCGAGATAACAAAAAAATGATATTCCGTTTCACAGAAGTTTTTCTAAATTGAGTGAGTCGTGAAAGAAAAAAAATTTATGTTTCAATTATGGTTTATGACACTAAAAACAGCTCAGACGCATTAACATATCAATTGTCAAAGTTCTTATCCTCTGATTCCCCAAAATGAATTATGATTTGATTTTCTAATATTAGTGATAATGAACAAGTAAAATCATCTTCTGAAGTGGAAAACTTTGTGTCATTTGCATCTTTAGGTAAAGCCTTGATGTCCACACATTTCCATATTTCGAATATGGAGACTTTGTGTGTGAAGCGTGTGCATATGTCTTTTCTGTTCTATTCTTTTTCGCCCCTTTTTGAGTAAGTGATGGTTTAGATGGTGTGCAGATTAACTGACCCTGCCTCTAGAGTGGACTTCTCTATCTTATAGATTTATTCTCAACTTCTCTTATCCTTTTAAGTTTTTGCGCATTTGAGGGTAGGGACCGAGGATGTCTGAGTTTACAGCTCGTCGCATACTCATCTTTCATCGTATTTGCAAAACCTAGTTAAAGGCCATGCTTTCTCTCTCTCTCTCTCTCTCTCTGCTAGGAGCCATTTTCTCTTTCTTAATTTGTTTGTTAATTAATCTGACTTTCATAATAATGACCTTTTCTCTCAATACATGCCAGAAGCAAAGCCAATCCAGGATGATCACATTAGCTCCCTGCCTGAAGATTTGTCAAAGCTGTTCAGTTTCATCCCTTCCACCGAGCCCATCTCCGATTGGTATAGTGACAGTGGAGAGCTCTCCAACGGTCACTCTTCCGGATTAACGGATGCTTGTTTGGATTTTGACATGCAGCAGCATATGGCCGCATTGTTCCCTGTTACTGCCACAGCAGAGCATGGCAAAGCCTCTAGCTCTTGGGACAACTTGCCTGGAATTTGCTGAGGATGATATTCAACTATACCAAAATATTATTATAAATTATTACAGAGCATATAATAAAAGCTTTGATGGCTTAAAAGAGACTCTTGTTGTTTCATCTTCCTTGATGGCGTTTGTTTTCATCATGGTATTGTAATATTAACTTATATATCTTTTTTTGGATCAATTATGGATGCCACATTATTAATTATAGATCTAATTTATCACTTATGGTAATTGATGTTTTGTGTTGATTGCCTAATCCTTGTTGAAGAGCCAAGATCACCTGCCTGAATTGGCAGAATATTAATTAGCCAAAATTATGAATGTGGCCACAGCCAAGCTGAATCCGAACGGGGATTAATCTCATCCTCGGGTGTGTGGATACATCGTCGTATTTATCAAAAAAAAAAATTATGAATGTGGCAGGTGAAGATTATAATTATTAACTTATTTTGGAGGCCTGAAATGACATGCGAAGATTAATAATTTTAACTTAATTTGCAGGCTAATTATGGTATCCCCAAATTAGCTGGAAAAAAAAAAAAAAAAAAAAAAACTGTTGTAACTTGTTGCATGCGTGAGAGTCAGTTGTTTCTTAGGACTTCGCTTCTTCTTTTTTTTATTTTATTTTTTTTTTTTAAGAAAAAAAAAAGGGAAGTACAAATATCAGGCTTTTGTTTTGCTCATAAATATTTACTGTTTAGGTTTTCACTTTAAGGAAACAGTCAAGTCACAAACCCTAGAAGCTGACCCTAATCGATAATGGATCCTCAGCCTCAGCCAGAGCAAGTCAAGTACATCTGCGGAGGTACCCACTTTTCCTTTTGTTTCCCGAGAAAATCCGCTAGAAAAATTGGAAGAAAATAATTTTTTGGAAACATGAAAAAGCAAGCCTTTTTGATTTTGTGATGTTAACTTGTAGGTTGTGGGGAGGAAGTCACTTTGAAGCCAAACGAAAAGGTTCAGTGCCGTCACTGCGATTACTCTATCTTGTTCAAGAAGCGCACTCGTCGTAGTAAGTTTTACTTTTTCTATTTAATTTACTATTTAATTAATTATTAATATGTATATTTAAACAATTCAACCATTGCAATAATTCTCGTGAATTTTTTATTTTAGTGGTAGAGCATTTATTTTCACACGAATTCGATTTTTATTCTCTTTTTCTTTAAAGTTTTGAAGGAAAAACCACTTTTGTAATAATGCAGTTTAAAATATTAAAGTTGATCAACTTTGTGTGCACTAATAAATGCACAAGTGAGTGTTAAAAGTGTCTCATATCTACTTGTATACTTTGAAACATGCCCTTTATAAATAGTTTTTTTAAAATTGTATTTCATTAGTGTAGTTCTCCTTACAACTCTTCATGTTAGTAAGAGACATTTAAAGAATCAAACCAGGGAGAAAAAAGTCCTCACTTATCAAATGTAATAACAATTGAGTTAATTTTATTAGGTAACAATTTTTAATTTTTATAAAAACACGAACAATAACAATAAAACTAATGAACAAAGACTAATAAAATTTGGATTTTGAGCATTTTGTTTCTTCAACTCGAAACTTCAAATTTCCAATTGTGAAGTACAAGAATCTCTGTTGAGTTTTTTGCCAAATCAAATAAAAAGAAAAATAAGTTAACAAAGATGTCTCTTACAAAATTCCTATTATACATCTATTTATAAAAAAAGAATGACACAAAGAAAAGACCTTCAAATTGCTAAAGCTTTCCAATGTGGGTTGCTACCACTACCAGGTCTCTTTTTTGTCTAAGATAAGAACGTTTGTTTGGTTTGTTTTTGTTTTTTTTTTTTGAGAACTCTTTGTTTCCATATGTTTAGTTTCATTAATTTTTGTTCTTTGAAATATTATATTATATAATTTGAATTTAGTTTCCTAGAGAATCTCAAAGAGGTTTGGTGCTGCTATGATTAATGATTACATCTACTTCCTTCTGAGACACTAACGGTTTTGGGTTTTTTTTATTAAAAAAAATGTAAATATATAGGCTAAAAAAATCATATTTTTGTACCCCCACAATTTTGAGCCCTGGGCTAGGGCCGGCTCTGACTATAATATGGAATTTTGATAGCCTTATTTGTGAAGATACATTTTTACTCAAGAGTCCAACGTCCTTATCGCAACTGTAATCATTGCGCACATTTTTGTGTGTATATCATCCTTTAATGCATTGTGAGATTCACTTTCGTTGTTTACTGTTTGCAGTATGAAACTGACTCTTGCGTGGTCTACCGTTTGTTGTATGATATATGATTTTTGGTTTTTGCAGTCGTGGAGTTTCTGGCACGCTAGGGATGAATGAGGATGGAATAATTATATATACAACTGTGGCATGTGGTGTCCTACATGTTCTGATTTGCTCATGCGGGTTTGGGATTTATCAGCAATTAGTATATAGAAAAGAACGTTAGTAGGGCAATGTGACCAGTTTACGGCTTGGTCTTTAAAATAATATCATATTTTAATTGATGTCTTTTTTTTAAAAAAAAAAAAAATTTTATTTCGTGATTAAAATAGTGTCTTCGCTGTTGATGAGCTTACAAGTCCATAAGCAACTGGTATTGTTCAGCGTAACTGTAAGAACATATTTTAGAAGAGCATAAGAAACTTGGGGAATAGAATGATTATGATGCTGCTACTCATTCTACAACTAAACTTTCCGAAGTTCTACATAATGGTCATCGCCTCTTGCGAAAGCATGAGACATGACAGTTAGTCCATTTTCATTGGTGGCGGTCATGTCTGGCCCTAGCCGCCAAACAGGTATCAAGACTTCGACCTTGTTGATCAGGACCGGCTGGTGGCATTTCGTTGTCCTTCAAAGAATGAGAAGTTCAGTCATATTTTACCAACCTTAAATGAGAATGGAAGGAATGGTGGAGTAGAGTCTGGTTCAAGCATTAATGGTGGAGTAAAGTGTGGTTCAAGCACTTTAAGAAGAGATTGAATCTGCAGTAGGGGTTGAGCACCAAGCACATTCAATAGATATCATGGCACTCTAGGTAGGGAATCATCAAACACAAACGCAAAACATGAAAAATTGGAAAGAAAAATAAACATCACGCATTCGACAATTTACTCACTGAACTCATAAATGGATTAACCATATGATATTTCCAGCATAAGGTCATAGATCCAACTTTTAACGGTAGGCATTATACGAAGAGCAACCTCAAATTTGGGAATGCAATAGCAGAAGTTGAAATCCGAGAATTTACAAATATTTCGTGCTTCTTAAAAGTCTTATTTACATAACAACTTGACTGCACTGGGATTAACCAAATGTGTTTTCGCCACTGTAGGTCATGTAAAGGAAACCATCCTCATCTTTGTTTTCCTCATAGATTGCAGACATCATGGCAGCTGCAATAGCAAAAAACCAAACATATGTTGAGAAATACGTCATTAGATGATGGTATTTATAGTATATATGAAACATCTTTGGAGCATTATTCTTACCAGTGGGTGGCAAAATGTTCTTGACAAATATAAAAATAGCCTTCTCAGCACTGAGTTTTATCCTCTTACGAACCACATAAACAAACTGCCCAACAGTCAAATCAGCAGGAACCAGATATCTGTTTTGATCATTGATCATTACACAAAATCCATTGAATTAGATCGTGCACTGTGAAAAGAATGTTTTACAGAGAGTGTAACAATCAAAAGTCCATTTGTTAGAAACTAACATTTCAGCTTCAATGCAAACACTAGCTCTTCCTAATTTCTTCTGGTAATATTATGAAGTGAGAACTCGTGATGGCTAGTGATACATGTGAAGTTAAATTTCTAGATCAAAGACGCATAACTTGTTTGTGCTCCACGGTAAACACTTAATCATACACATGAAACACCCTATGTAGGAAATAATCTATAATGTAACCATAGTTTGGCAATGTCTAACTTAATCCCATGCAAGACATATATAGCCAACAACACCACACACATTCTTTCAAAATGGCTTGGAAAATTGTAAAGTGCCAGCAAGCAAGCCCATGCAGAACTCATCAAAGCAGGGAAAAAAAATCTATAACATAGAAGCATGTATCAAGTCTTGACCTTACCAAAGAAGTGTCACACACGTGCACATTCTTTAAAAGGAAAACCTTTTAGAAAATTGCAGAGTACCAGGAAGCAAGCATCATGGCATAACTCATCAAAGCAGGAAAAATAAATAAATTATATCACGTACAAGCCAGTATGAAGTCTTGATTACTAAGAAAATTGGGAACAACCAAAATAGAAATATATAAAGCACATGTGAAACAAATAAAGACAAGACTGACTTCTTCTTATCAATGTCTGGTATGTCACTTCTTTCAGCCTTCTCCACAATAACCTATATAGAGAAAAAAGAAGATGAACACATAATTCAAGAACAATTATGTATAATACAGCATACGGACAAGGATCTTGAAAGTGTTATAAAAATGCACCACACTTCAAGCCCCAAGTTAAACGAGTATTGCTTGGAGAATTTTCAGCCTTCACGAAGTCCCTTTAGAGAGGCACAAGGCACAACTCAAACACAAGAGCACATGTTTTTTTGCAAAGCTCAAGGCTCAAACAAGCTTTTCTTGGTCCAAGTTTTGTATTAATTAACATTTTGAGAAGTTAAACTTTATAATTGCATTGTGCTTAGGCTCTAAAAGGCCTTAGTTTCTAACTGCCCCATGAGCCTTTTTATCAGATGGCTCTTGATGAATTGCAAATGATATTCATACCGGAATTCTGTCAGGATACTTCTCCCTGATCCGAGCAGCTTCTGCCTGCCTCCTTTCTGGTGAAAGAAAGGACAATTAAAAAAATTAAAATAAAACAAGGAAAAATAAATAAGCTTGTAGGATCTGATCTACTGGAAGATATCAGAACTATAGTGATGCTGACTCTATAGAAGGCAGACACAGAGAAAATCAAAATAGAAAGGCCTAGAACAATTCACATTAAAAGTAAAATTCATATACTGAGGTTGACAATTCATCTCTCAACTAAATCTCAGAAAATCAGCAACACAGATCATACAACTCATAAACATAAACAAAAAGGAAAATAATAAGGGAAAAAAAGAGATAACCCAAATCAAGAAAGATAAAGGTTGAAGCTTAATTCAGTATAAAAATAACAAAATTTCAATACTATGTTCATAAATTAAGGAAATTGCAAGAGACCAATTTTCAATCAACAAAACCCATATGTAACTCGAGATCAATCACATCAGAGAGGGAGAGAGAGGGAGGGAGAGAGAACCGAGTGGGTGTTCCAGCTTGAAGGAGCTTTTAGCCATGGAGGATTACAAGTCTTGACGGTTTCGCTAGCACTTCCGAGTTCCAATCACAGCATAGAAAAAAGAACCAAATTAGGGTTTCCAATTGAAAAAAAATGGTTAATCGAAAGATACAAAAAACAAAAAAGTCTTCTATTTTCTGCAACTTCTTACCACAGAATATCTGAAGAACAAGCAAAGGAAAAATATTTTGAAAAGAATCTGCGAGCGAGAGAGGAGAGAAACTGAAGAAATACGAAAGCGAAAAACTTTGATCGGGAAACTGATATTGCTCAAAAGAAAGAATGTGACTACTTTTATTACTTATCCCGAAAGCAAATTTCTTCACTCATCACTCATTCACCTTCTCCACTAAACGACGGTCGTAGTTGTCGTTTCGTTTGCTGTTCAGAGGCCACAAACAACAATTGGTTGAGTTCTCCTTGGACTAATCTGGACTGCGATCCTTTCTGATCCTGCTCCATATTGGGCCGAGTTTCGATGGACCACAAATAGAACTGGGTCAAGTCTGACTAAAAAACGAATATAATGCTAAGCTCAACAAGTTTGCTTTAATTTGTACTTGTTAGGCCATCTCCAACCTAGACGATTCCAACCCAAAATTTCACCTTTTAAAATACAATTATTTATGTATTTTCATGATTTAAACTGTTTTTTCCTCCAATACTCATACAAAATTTCACCTTTCAAAATACAATTATTTATGTATTTTCATGACTTAAACTGATTTTTCCTCCAACCTTGCGGACTCATAATTTGAGTCCGTAATTTTATTAAATTGTTAAAGAATGATATAATCTTTTTTTTTAATAACAAATTGATGAGTATTTATAGAGTTTAGGATGTGTTTTGAGGTTGTATCGAACTTGGAATTATATATTTACTTATTTTTACTTTTGAATTTAAATTTCAACTGTTGAATTACTTTTTTCCTGTTGATTCAGCCAAGTTTTAATATCAGCCATTGATTTCTAGCCTTTAGATTTGAAAAAAAAACAAACAAACAAACAAACAAAGCAAAAAAAAGCAGCCCATTTGAAATGCAGCCACTGAAGTGCAACGTTAATTCCATATGGATTGGAATCTCAGACCAAATACAGCCCTATTTTTCAGTCAATCCAAATTTTCCCCCCTCCAAATACATAAATTGGAGAATATTTTGGGCTAAAAATTCCAAATTTTGGATTTTGTCTCCCTGGTTGGAGAAGGACTTATGTCCAAAACTGGAGTCAACTTACAGATTTGTCTTTGGTCTTTGGCGTTCTTCTGCGAATCGTACTGAAATCTGTAAAAAAAGACAACCTAAGATCTTCACTATATAAGTGGAGAATTCATGCACATGTTAAGATCTTCTTGTCTGTTGGAAATGAAGTTTAAATTTGGTCCTGATTTGAGTAAATGATGTAGTGCCAAATAAATAAATTTGGAGTGTAGGAGTACTAACAATCAAATGGACCTTCTGCAAATGTTAGGATCTTTTTCAGGTACTGCGGTTTCAATGTATTCGATTTTACCTTTGTGGTTTATGCTAGTTTTGATCGAATATTTAATTACATCAATTTGCAACCAAATTCTTTGGGTTTGCTTGGACTGAAGTGCATTATTTTAACT